>NC_054572.1:4455413-4494348 GCF_017654505.1 Polyodon spathula | reverse complement strand
GATGACCTCGGAAGATGATCCCGAGGCTTTCTTGATTACGTTTGAGAGAGTGGCAGAGGCTGCAGAGTGGCCTAGGGAACACTGGGCCATGAAATTGGCACCCTGCCTGACAGGGGAAGCTCAGGCAGCGTATCGAGCCCTGACGGCCACGAATGCAGGGGACTATGTTAAAGTTAAAGAAGCCATTCTCTCACGCCTCGGGATCACGGAGGAAACATACCGGCGCCGTTTTCGGGAATACCAGCTGTCCAAGGGGATGCGGCCCCGGGTTGCGGGACAATATCTTTTAGATCAGTGCACCCGGTGGCTGCGGCCAGAAGAACATACACCCCAAGAACTGGTGCAGAAAATAGTTATAGAACAGTTTGCGTCTATACTACCGCCAGGGAATCGAGAGTGGATTAAGAGGAATAGACCTACCACTCTCGAGGATGCCCTCCTCCTGGCGGAGGCCTACGAAGACGCAAACGAAGGTGCCGGGTCAGACCCCACTCCTGCCCCTAAACTAACTCGGACCAACCAACCAATGAAGCCCAGAGGGGGTAACCGGACCTTCAGACCATGGAGGTCGAGGTTAGCCCCATCCTGGGCGAGAGAGAATCCCCCTAACCTGCCGGTCGCGGACTCGCAGGACAGATTAACTCCGTTGATGCCTCCTAACCAAGTGTGCTACCAATGTAATGAGCCTGGACACATTGCCAGGAATTGTCCAGTAATAAAGGTGGACCTGGCGACAAGATCCTGGTCAGCAGTAACAGGTAGGAACACTGGGGAATGTCGGGAGGGCCCTTATCAGTTAAGAGTACAGGTCGGGGGAAAGAGTACTTACGCATTTGCGGACTCTGGGTGTGCACAAACATTGATTCGGCAAGCTCTCTTGGATGGGGTAGCCTGGGAGCCACAGGGTAAAGTGGCTATCTCCTGTATTCATGGAGAAACTCGGGTTTATCCCACCACTAAAGTTAGACTTATTGTAGGTGATTATTCAGCTTGCGTTAAAGTGGCTGTAGCGCAATGTTTACCATACCCTGTTCTCCTGGGAAGAGACTGGCCGTTTTTTGATCGTATTTTAGGTCGGGAAATGGTCTTAGTTTCTACCAGGGGACAATTAAAGCAACAGGAGAAAACAATTGGCGAGATTTTTCCGTTGCAATCCGACCTGTTTAACCCTAAAATCCGCCCAAGAAAAACAAAAAGAGAGCGTCGGGTGGAAAAATATGAGGGAACTCTGAGACGACAAGGGGAGGGGTCTGACACAAAAGTAAACCAATCGCTTAAACGGCAAGGAAAGGGAGTAGGTATTCAGTGTAACCGGGGCTGCGAGGTTACTGAGGTGGAAGGTCATGTAATAAAAGACACTCCTCTCTGTGTACCTAACCATTGGGACCGAGATATTGACTTGGGATATGAACAACAAAATGATCCCACGTTACAGTATGCTTGGAAACGGGTTAGATATATCGAGGGGAAGGATATGCAGGAAGGACAACCGGTGGTATTTCCGCATTTTTCTGTATCTGGGCACTTATTATATAGAATAACCCGGGCTCCCGGGACGGGACAGCTCGTAAAACAGTTATTGGTTCCTAGGCCTTTTCAGTCAGAAATCATGAGATTGGCGCATGACATTCCATTTTCAGGTCATTTGGGAACTGAAAAGACTCAGGAACGAATTCTGGCCCGGTTTTTTTGGCCTGGGGTTTATGGTCTGGTGCGGAAGTATGTATCGGAGTGTCCTGAATGTCAATTAGCTGCCCCTAAGTCAGTTCGCCCCGCACCTCTGGTTCCACTTCCAATTATTGGGGTACCGTTTGAAAGGATTGGTGTAGATTTAGTAGGCCCTCTGGAGGGAACAGAGTCAGGATATCGGTATATTTTAGTAGTAGTGGACTACGCAACGAGATATCCAGAAGCTGTTCCCTTACGCTCTATGAATGCAATAGCTGTAGCGAATGAATTGGTAAAAATATTCTCTAGGGTGGGAATCCCGAAAGAAATTCTCACTGATCAGGGCACTAATTTTATGTCAGACTGTATTCAGCAACTATATAAATTATTGAAAATTCGTTCAATTAGAACCTCAGTTTTTCATCCACAAACGGATGGGCTTGTTGAACGATTTAATCAGACTTTGAAAAATATGTTGCGCCGCTTTGTAGATCAAGAAAAACGCAATTGGGCTAAACTGCTTCCCTACTTGCTCTTTGCAGTTCGCGAGGTACCACAATCCTCAACGGGGTTTTCCCCGTTTGAGCTCTTGTACGGTCGGCAGCCGCGGGGTATCTTGGATCTCATAAGAGAAGGCTGGGAAGAACAGTCAAAGGAGTCTAAAAATGTAGTAAAATACGTGTTGCAGTTACGCGATCGCTTAGAATTAGTCGGTCGATTGGCACATGACAATCTCAAAGCGGCACAGCAGAAGCAGCAACAAAGCTACAATAAAAATGCAAGAATTCGGAACTTTCGACCTGGAGATAAAGTGTTGTTATTGTTGCCCTCATCGGAATCTAAGTTGTTTGCTAAATGGCAGGGTCCCTTTCAGGTTATTCGAGCAATTGGTAAAGTCAATTATGAGATCCGACAGCCTGGGCGTCGGAAAGAAAGTCAAATTTATCATGTTAATCTCCTGAAACCGTGGAAAGAACGGGAAGTCCATTTTATATCTCCTGTACAGGAGGGAGAGGATTTTGGACCCTCAATTGAGTCAGAGTCAGCAATTGAGGTCCCGATGGGGGAACAATTAACTCCTGATCAGCGTGAAGAGGTAAGCAATCTAATTAAAATGTTCAGTGATGTGTTTTCTAACGTGCCTGGAAGAACGCATTTGATCGAACATGCTATTATCACTCCGCCAGGTCTAAGAGTTAGACAGAGACCGTATCGCATTCCAGAGAGTCGGAGAGATTCTGTTCGAAGGGAGGTGGAGTGTATGTTGAAACTTGGGGTAATTGAACCTTCCCGAAGTGAGTGGTGTAGCCCAATAGTACCAATAGACAAGCCAGATGGGTCACTACGATTATGTATCGATTTTAGGAGGGTGAATGCTATCTCCAAGTTTGATGCATATCCCATGCCTCGAGTAGATGAACTCTTAGACAAACTGGGGCAAGCTCGGTTTATTTCAACTCTGGATCTGACGAAAGGATATTGGCAAATTCCATTAACGAAAGCCTCTCGTGAGAAAACGGCATTTTCAACCCCAGAGGGTCTTTTTCAATTTTGTACTATGCCGTTCGGACTTCATGGAGCGCCTGCTACTTTTCAGAGACTAATGGACAGGGTTTTACAACCTCATCGAGAGTATGCAGCTGCGTATATCGATGATGTAGTCATTTATAGTTCTTCCTGGAGAGAACATTTGACTAGATTAGAAGCCGTCTTACAGTCTCTGAGGAGGGCGGGGCTCACAGCGAACATGGCAAAGTGCGCTATTGGAAAAGAAGAAACTAAATATTTAGGTTTCATAATGGGTAAGGGTAGAGTGAAACCGTTGGTTTCAAAAGTCCAGGCTTTGTTGGATTCACCGGTACCTACCACGAAAACCCAGGTGAGATCACTGTTAGGGTTGGCTGGTTATTACCGCCGCTTTATTCCACACTTTTCCACTATAGCCGCCCCTCTCACTGATCTCACTAAAAAGAACGCTCCAAATAAAATTAAGTGGAGTGCAGAGTGTCAGACAGCCTTTGAATCTATTAAAACTAATTTGAGTCAGGCCCCAGCATTAATAAGCCCGGATTTCAGCCGAGAGTTCGTCCTGCAGACAGATGCATCGCAGACTGGTCTGGGGGCGGTTCTGTCCCAGGAGAGAGATGGTATAGAACACCCGATACTATACATCAGTCGGAAGTTACTGCCCAGAGAACAGAGGTATTCGGTAGTGGAGAAAGAATGCCTGGCAGTGAAATGGGCAGTGGAATCTTTAAAATACTATCTTCTGGGACGACCCTTTGTACTCATCACAGATCACGCTTCTTTAAAGTGGTTAGACACGATGAAGGATTCAAACGCTAGGATTACGCGGTGGTACCTGGCGCTCCAACCCTTCGCCTTTCAAATAAGGTATCGTGCGGGTAAGTTACATCAAAATGCTGATTTTTTTTCCCGGGAGGGAGGTAAAAGGGAAGGGTTAGAGGTTTCCGAGTGTTCCTTCGGCTCCACTCTGAGGGGTGGGATATGTGATGAGTCAAAGGGGTTTCGGTCTGTGATTCAGCCTCCCGACAGTAGGTGGCATCAAACCAACTCGGGACTTCCCTTACCAAGATCTCGTGACCATGGCAAAAGTCATCTTTTTGAGGGGCGGCACCTTGGTGAGGGGCGGAAGTACGAGTATGTAAATTCCAGCCACTGGAGTCAAGTGAAGGATAAGGACACGTGTCGGTTGGGGATTGGTGTTCCACTGACTACAGAGGCGGGACATTACATACTAAAGGGAACGTACTACTGTGTTCGGGGTTGGTCCGAAAGTAAAAGTAGGAGGAGTCACGGGTGAAGGGGGATACTGGTTTTGTGCAGCGGGTTTTTTGAAATACTAACATTTCTTTTGTCTTTTTTTTGTTTATGATCACCACGAAGACAAATTAAAGACGAGTCATCACAGTTTGTTTTGGATTTCACCCCTGCACTCCTTCCCTCACACCATTTTGTTTTTCGTTTGTTATTTAATCCTTTTTGTTGTGTATAGAAAATAAAAATAAATTATTTTATTTCTGTACACATAAATTACTGTCTGGACATTCCATTTAATACACTCTCGCCTCACAATGTCATATGCAGACAGGCTAAAAGAATTGAATCTGTTCAGTCTTGAACAAAGAAGACTACGTGGCGACCTAATTCAAACATTCAAAATTCTAAAAGGTATTGACAGTGTCCACCCAAGGGACTTTTTCAGCCTGAAAAAAGAAACAAGGACCAAGGCTCACAAATGGAGATTAGACAAAGGGGCATTCAGAACAGAAAATAGGAGGCACTTTTTTACACAGAGAATTGTGAGGGTCTGGAATCAACTCCCCAGTAATGTTGTTGAAGCTGACACCCTGGGATCCTTCAAGAAGCTGCTTGATGAGATTTTGGGATCAATAAGCTACTAACAACCAAACGAGCAAGATGGGCCGAATGGCCTCCTCTCGTTTGTAAACTTTATTATGTTCTTATGATTACAATAACATCTTCAAGCTATGACTACAATTCTTACAATAATAAAATACGCAAGTATCGTATTTTTTAAAAAAAAATATATGATTTATTTAAAACATTACATTATTTGTCATGTATGCAGTATACCTGAACATGAACCCCAAATCATAACATCTTTCACTTTTACAGAAAACGAAGTGAAAACATGTTTAAAAATCTCAGCTCTGCCTTCTTGCCTTATTATGTTTGGCATATTAAATATGTAGACCTACGAACTAAATAACTCAGCTGAGGTGCGCCTTTTTAATTAATTAAGAAGGAGCTACAGGTTTGTTAATATAGTTATTACATTCGCAGCATGTTTAGGTCTCGTGACTCAAACGTGCATTATGATTGGGTTGCACCACGTTGTTGCCTGTGTGTTGCCAGCTTGTTGACCGCATGCTTGTCTCTAGTGTGTCTACTGCAAACTGCAAGGCAACACGCAGGCATTAAATGTGTTCCTCTTGTTGCCGTCAACAAGTCACCCGTGCGACCAGGTCTTTTGGTTTCTATTGGAGAAGATGGAAGGCATGGGAGATTCAGAGTACACAACCTTGACTTTATGAACAATTTTGTTTCATGGCACAACAGCGCCACCTCCTGGTAAAATATATCAGTTTGTGAGACGCTGCTTGTGTTTCAGTGGCAGGTAGTTTTTGTACATTGCTGGACGGGTTTCTGTCACTGTGGGAGTCAGGGCGCAGTAGTACACGGCTGAGTCTGTCACTTCAGTGTCTGTCAGTTTCAGAAACACGTGTTTTTTGTCTTTATCAACCTCTGCTGAGACTCGATGATCTTCCTCGTTAGCTTTAGTTACAGCCCCCGTTTCAAAGCAGATCAACAGGTACTCCAAAGCTTGCCCGGGATACTGGCGATACCATTGTAAGCTGCTTACAGCACCCGTGTAGCTGCACTGGAGGCTCATATTATCTCCTTGTTTAACATTTTCCACACCGGATAGTGGAGTAATTGTGTTTCCGAAACCTCCTTCTGCAGATATAAAATAAAATAAAGAAAAACGTCTAAACTGTCATTTTCAATGTAGGCGCATGTCAATATTGCAGATTTACAGATTCATCTTGTTATTAAGTAAATGTACCTCTTTTTTAAGATAAGACGCCGACACTTTTTAACAAGTTATTTTGGAGCTCTTTTACTGTGTAAAGTCCATTAGTGTTGTAAAATGAAAGTCACACAATTGAAATAAGAAATTTTAAAGTACCTTAATTTAAGGTCTCATTGTCTTTCTTGGTCATCAGACTTACCTAATAGAAATGTACAGAACAGTAAAGTGATGAGCGCCATTCTCACCCATACCAGTGAGACAATACCAGAGGATCTGTGACAGCATTCCCCATGCGTGAGGTTAGGAAGCACTCTGGATGATGCTCTCAGCTGTGTATGATGTCACATTGAAGGCGTGTCAAACAGTTTGAGGTCATACCAGTAGAGTGTGTGCAGTGATGTTTGGGAGAGAGAGAAGCAAAAGCACGGAGATTAATACCAGCAGCTGCTGATGTGATTTTAATTTTATTTATTTTTTATTTTTTTATTACACTGTTGTGAATTACTTTTGAAAAACAAATACATCAGAAAGAGAGTCAGTTAAAGGGAGCTGCATACCAGAATGCACACAGTGATGCACAAACGATTTCCTCACCATGTTATCTGTATACCTGTCTATCTGTGTATGTCTGGTTTATTTGCAAACGACAGTCCCGATAACAATGCAAACAAGAATAAAAAAAGAAAATACATTTTAGGGTAATAAAGAGATTTTAGGGTTTCATCCGTTTTTAATTTACAATCCCTGTATAACTGGATTTGCTTTAAAGAACATTTTCAAATCTGATAATTACTACTCATTTGTTGTATAGGGTTTTTCCTCATCTTTTCTATTGACCGTGGAAACATGATTGCAGGCTATGTCAAGTTAGCAGGATGTTTTTGTATGAAGCTGTGTGTAGATTCTCACACTGTGGGGTTCAGCGCACAGAGGAACACCGAAGAGTCTGAAAGCAGCACTCGGGTTATCTGCAGATCGAATGTCTTCTTGTTGTTATCATGCTTCGCTGAAATTCGATTTCTGAATCTTGCTGGAACACTTGTAGCATCCATGTGTTCATAATATAGGATTTGGGGAGCTAGGTTGTGATTTTGAATGTACCAGAATAGAGATGGCTGCCTATCGTCTTTATAAGAGCAGGGTATAGTGGTATTTCCTTCTTCTTTTACTATTAGAACTGAAGACTGGTTCACTGACTGTCCCTGAGATGTTTCTAAATTAAAACACAAAAAACAGGATACAATTAATAATACAAATACGTGTTCATCAAGCAGTAAATAATGTATCTGAATCAATCATAATACCCGTTGAGACACAGAGAAGCAGGGCTGTGTATAGAACTCGGCGCATCATTGCATTCTCCGTGCTCCACTCGTGTCTCATGAACCCCTCTCTAGATAACGGGTGCGAATGAAAGAGCTCGTTTATAAACCTGAGCTGTACTTGGCTCAATGACACACCCCTTTCCAAATTAGCATATCAGCAGTTAACATATTGCTTAAACCATATTGAGCTGACCATGCAAACATAATGTGCCTACCTTGTGTAGTTTGTACGGTTTGCCCGCCTTTGGCATACAGATTTATGTTGTATCTTAACTGTTTCATAACCTTGTGCCTAACACTGAGCGAACTTTAAGTCTGAGATGAGCAATGCGGGAAGGCAGTAGCGAGCCAGCTGTGGTGCTGAAATGTGGCGAGACGTGTACTAACAGTAAACCATGAATTGGTATAACCAGAACAATATAAAACCTGAGAACGACACTCTGCTGAAGAGTGGGTTTAAAATGAAGTTAGCCGCTGTTCATTTCAAATGCTTTGTATGTGTTTAAAATTAGTCGCTGGATATTAAAAGGTTTTTTAAGCAACGGGAAAAAAATATAATATTACAGCTAAGGACAAAAAAAAAAAAAAAAAAAAAAAAGAAAAGTTTGTAATTGCAAATTAACACATTTTGCTTCAGAAAGTCGAATGAAATCTCCCCGTATTTTACTTTAACAACTTGACTGACATATGGTGAACTTTAAAGTTTTCCATATAGCCTTGTTAACAAAAAACTGACAAATTGTAAATTGTGACATTGGAAATCTAACATGAATTCTGAACTAAATTTATGACTTGATGATATACTTTTGTGAGACATTTGAAGTTTCTATGTAGTACGTAAAGTTAAATAAAACTACAAATTTTGAGATTTACACATATAGCTGACTATCTATCTATCTATCTATCTATCTATCTATCTATCTATCTATCTATCTATCTATCTATCTATATATATATATATATATATATATATATATATATATATATATATATATATATATATATATATATATATATATATATATATATAGTATATATATATATACATATTGATCAAATTTCATAAGATGATACGAGTTTAAGATGTGGCAAATTGTAACCGGATAGTTGTAATGTTGAGCTCAAATTGAACACACTTAATACAATTACTTATCAATTATTACTAATGATCATACATGAAAAGCAGTGATGATAATTAGTAATAGTTTTGTATTTAATTTAGTTGTATTAATTGCATTACATTTGAGGTCCACAAAACGTTTGTCTAAATAAACCAAGACATGACATTCTGTATTAAGATTTGTTAATATAAATATAGTTTGTGAGTCTCGCTGTGTACAAGTCTATCTCGACACATGAGAGCTGTGAGTCTCGCTGTGTAGAAGTCTATCTCAACACATGAGAGCTGTGAGTCTCGCTGTGTACAAGTCTAACTCAACACATGAAAGCTGTGAGTCTCGTTGTGTACAAGTCTAACTCAACCCATGAGAGTTGCATGACTGCGATGTTTGAACAAATGCAGGCACCTCCTCCTTCTGTTGCTCTGCTCTCATCCGTTGATAAACACTTTGAGACACTTTGCATTTGCTTTCAATGTCTTTTACCATGACTTCATATGCAGTTGTCAGTTAACAAGTGTTCATGCAATTAAAATAGAAACACTTGTTTAACCCATCTTTGCACAGCACAGGATAAAGCAATCCGGTTATTTCAGCTATGTATGAAGCTATTGTTCAGAAGTGCATGACCTAGTTAGCCATGCATGCATTCACTGGTGCAGAATTACATGAGAATGTGTTGAAAGGAATATACCTATGAATTGTTATTCACACACAGTGCTGTACTACAGTGCCACCTGGTGGTCACAGCTGCAGAATGTGTTTGACTCGCTCTCCAGGGTCATGACGGTACCACTGCAGGTATATGTTGCTGGAAGCTGAATGGGTATAATTGCAGTGTATTGTAACTGACTGGTCTTCTTGTGCATGCAAGGCAGCAGGCCATTGTGTAACAGAGTCTCGATCTTCAGAACTGGAACCTGTGGAACGGGAACAAGAGGTGATTTTAAGCTGCAACACAACCACGTGCGGTCAGAATTATCATTTTGTAAATTGTTATTATAAAGTGGCCTACGATGTAGCAGTACAGCAAGATATTGTACCTATAATTCCAAGAAGTGTGCACAGAAGAAGAAGCAGGTCCATGTCTGCAGGCACTCTGCAGTATTGAATTAGTGCAGTGATGGATATCGATGAGGGGTCTGTGTATTTGTCTGTTTAAACCTGTTATTCTAACTGAGATACTCAGTGCACTGCATGTGTATGCTGGCTCATCTCCTTTTTCTGGTCTGACCTGATTTTACTGAAATGACTGTTCTTTACAGCCACCTACTGGCTGACAATAACCTACGTTTGCTAATAAGTTCTATTCCAGAGCATTTGGTTAAAAGACTGATTGGCCTCTTTATTGTTATCTCAATATCTCAGGTTCTACTCTGGTCAAGCCCGTTCTATATATAGGGGCTGGTCATATGAACAAGGCAACAGATGGATCTGCTCAGCACCACAATGTATTTTTAATAACATGTACTGTGTAGACTAGGATAATCCTCGTTAGTACATCAGAAGATGTTTTGAAAAAGCAATGTACATGGGAATTTAAAATAATAATAATAATAATAATAATAATAATAATAATAATAATAATAATAATAATAATAATAATAATAATAATAATAATCTCAGTTATTCAGGTCTACAGAACTCTGAACAGTTAATGTGAAGGTTTATTCATTTGCCTGTTTCATCAAGTGTGGATGTGTTGTTGTTGTATTCAGTGTTGGACTAACATTAAATGTTGCAATGATTGTTTGCTCTCCCATTATTATATTTGATGAATTAAGATGCTGCCAACATACTTGAGACCACAAGATGGCAGCATAGACATTTACAGTAACCATAATTACATTCTTTGTCTCAAACAGAAATTAAATATTACAGATATGGAACCAGTAAGAACAATGGTGTATATGCTGCAACACATAAGAACCACTACACATGACTTGAAACTTGGGGTCTACATATTTTGTTCTTCACCTTATTGCTTAAAATAGTTTTCTTGTTCATGTTGGTATCTACAGATTACCGCAATGAGGTTCAGACAACGTTAGTTTTACCATGGGGTCTGGAAAAGGTTAATTTAAAACATTAAACACTACAGGTGCTTGCCCGTTTAAAGCATTCACATTTCCAATGCAATGCTGAAGTGCAAAGAGCAGCAGGTGGTTGTTGCAGGGTGAGGTGTAGAGTTCCTGTGACTGTGACTGTGGGCCTTAGAGCACAGTAATACACTGCAGAGTCACTGCGCTCACACTGCTGTATTCTCAAAGGCACTGTTCGGCTGCTGGGGTTCAGCTCAGCTGAGAAACGGGCTGGAAACTCACTTGAGGGATCACTCAGATGCTGGTTGGTGTGCAGTATATATTCAGGAGATTCCCCAGGGCTTTGTTTATACCAGAATAGATAAGGGATGATGTCTGTTGTATTAAATTGACAGGTTAATATTGGTTCCTTCCCTTCTGGTGTCAATATCTCAGCTGGAGACTGTGCCACTGAATCTCCAAGACTTCTCTCTGAAATACAGTTCAATAAATCCATGTTAAAGATATAGAATATGTGTGTGCTCCTCTGTGAATAATGCAAGTATTTGAATTGAACCCAAGCTCTGCATACACACCTATCAGAATGAGCAGAAGAGCTGCAGTGAGAACACTGTGCTGCTGATTTCCTCGCCCCATGCTCGGTGCCTGTGTGAGTGCAGAATGAGGAGAGCTCAAGAACTGCAGTGTTGGAGGATGAGACAGAAGCTGCACACGTGACCGATGATGCAGGTGAGAACTATTCCACACTGAAGTGTTCACTGGAGACATGATGATATGAAACGACACAAGTGATGTGCACTTGAAGCAGCTGCAGTGTGAAGCAGGAATACCCTACGAAAGAACCTGCGTCGACGCACAATTCGTCCTGATGGGAACATATCGAAGATATTGTAAATAACTTAATACTGTAAATACAGTATAATCATAAATCTCGAAAAACTACTCACTTCTAAATCTTTTGTAGTCATTTTTGTATTACTTTAGTATAAATACATGTTAATTTGGATTCATATGTTGTTTTTTTTTTACTTTCTGTGAACGAATAGACACACATTTGCCCATTTTCCCATTGGAAATAGTGATATTTTGAAATATCGCCTGTCCTGGTCACAAAAGCAAAGTTGAGCAGCTGAGCCTTACTGACTGTTCTTTTGTTCTGGAGACTGCTGTCTGTATAGGACTGTTGGAATCCCCTGTTGTGATGGCTGAACATTGAGGAAGAAAAAGAACACTTACGCATTCGTGCACAATATACTTATAATAATAATAATAATATAGAATAATAAGATCGCTCTCTCTGCTCGCAACATTCGTTCGCAGTTATTTTCACATTACTTATCCATGGACATTGCTATTATGTACATCGCATACTATTATTATTATTATTATATTCACGCAAGACTGAGCATAACTCGACCAATGGCCTATCTTACGAAGAGTTTGTGATATTCACCATAAGGCAATGAGGACACGACGCATAAATTCTTGTCTTTTCTTTCGTCTTATCTCCAGAAGACATGTACTAAGCAAGACAATGGTAGACGTGTTATGACGGACTTTAAAGAAGAATTCCAACTAGGCTGTAGTTTACCGAGAACATTTGGTTAGCGTTTCTCTTTGTTTAGTAGCACTACAGTTACATACATTAGTACATTGAACACAAGATCGACACCAATGTAGAACACAATAGTTGTGGGAAGTCATCGTCCCAATTGACCTACGTTCAAGGTTCTCCCCAGTGAAGAAGTGACTGATTGACGTCAGGTGGGATAAGTGAAAGGTTACTTTGGAAGGGTTTGCGTCACTTTAGGTCGTGAGTGTGTTGTAACTCTACACGTGTCGGCACAGGCGGAAGGTGTTTCTTCTCGACGTGGACCTATCGGTAGGTAGTAACACACGCGCAGCTCGTAGGAGACATTGTGAGGTACAAAGTAAAAGACGCGCATACCCATCCATACCGTTCCCCGACCACTCAACACTTACCTCCACATCTCTCAATACGTCCGTACGTCTCTCATTTTATGTCGCTCTGCTGTTAACGCATTAGGCACCAACCCTCTTTCATCCCAAGAATAAATATTAGGCCCCGACCCGGGGTTTATTTATTAGCTACACGTAACGATTGCCCTCTGACTTTTAGTCCCACTGTCAGAGGTTGTTATGGTATTAGGTGCGGTGGTAGATACCGTGTGAATGCCAAGTGTGCAGGTGTTATCTATCGTCTATGCACGAGCACGTGTGCCCTAGTGATTCAGGAAACGACGTCGCACCAGCAACGTCGACACGTCACTAGCTAACACCACCTCATTAGTCTCCACTACAAGCCCCATGAATGCAACACAAGTTCACATCGGTCTCCACGTCCCCCCCCTTCTAGCAACAACGAAGCCATACGGCGTGCTCTCGCAGAGGTATGATCTTTCTAGCACCTCTAAAGAGCAAACCCAATCACCCACCAGTATTGTTGTTTGATTCATGCTTGCCTGCGCTGGTCTGCTCCTTGTTTAGTGTCCAGGCTAATAGACTAAAGTTCGTGTCCGTTCTAAGAACATCAGCGTTGTGGAGGTGATCACGATAGCGACGAAGAGGGAGGACTTTTTGGTTCCCGTGTTCTTTTTGTGCCGGGTGGGGCCCTTGCATGCTTGACGGTTGCTAGCGCTCGCCCGTGTCGTCCCAGTGGATGGGCCCTGAAAGAGCGCCAAGTAGGTTGCGCGGCGTGAAAGACTGTGGCCTGGGTTTAAAGGTCCGTGGTGTAAGTCCCGTTTTTGCCCGAGAGCGACGCGTAAAACACTGGAGCACCGTCAGCCCTAATATATCTAACGGGTTGTTCTTTGGAGTATAATATCAACGACAGTGTGATGTGCTTGGACACGACACCTAGTGACACGACATAAGATAGTGGTCAGCATTCACGTCTTAGTTTTGACGTCGATGGCCAAGTGTTCGGGAAAAAGTTAACTCCGATGACCGAGCAGATGGCGACACAATAGATAAGGGAGTGAGGAGAGGAACACAGGACTCGGGGTACGATCCAACTACAATAAAAGTTGGGACCAACTTGAGAACCAATAACGGTACGTTTTAGACGTAATTTCGACGGAAGATACTATAGCTGTCATGTGAGACTTGACTTAAAGAGACGACTTTGGAACAGCGACAGGGTCCCGTAAACGCTTCAGTGGACCGAGAAGTGCCCGTAGTGGACTATTGTTCTCTACACTTAATTTACGTACTTAAAGTAGTCTTAGGATATTATAACGACCTAGGTAATAATGATAGCTGTATTAATCCGTCTGTAATTTATAAATTGAACATTGTGCACTTTTGGATATAGTCATCTATCAAACCCCAGAACCCGAATTTCTACGTGTTTGCCATGAAATGCTCTTGTTTGTATTACACAGTATAATTCCTGTGGTATCTCTCACACCAATCATCACAGTTCTTTCACCCTCAATTACCACAAGGTCATGTGATCAGAGAGAGACACACAGCAACACAGAAGCTGATTTTTAAACTCAGAGCGAGCGAGTGACAGAGAGATAAGGTTGAGATGGAATATTTTATTGTATTAATTAATAAGTAGATTTAAATGTATTTCTATGGATTCTTTCTTTCCATTGTATGACATGTTTAATCATACTGAGTGGTAGAGTCTTTTTTCATTCTCAAGTAATAGCTCCCATTGGAAGGTAAGTGAAGAGGAGCTGATAGTGCAGACTGTGGCAATCCAGTCTCTGTCCAAACCTTAAACAAGGGCTCTGGCTCTCTTTATATACCATGTGGCTGGGGCTTCATTGACCGTCAATTATCCAATCAATGCCCCAGCCACATTACCCATGTGGATTCTGTCAGGAATGGAAACTTAGATTCAAAAGAATAAATCTTTATTGACACACATCATACACTATTACAGGCATGAATTCTGCCCTGTCACAGCAAGATACTCCCCCCCCCCCCTTAAAAAGCTTTACAATTGGTGTTTTAAAAAGAAACTACAGCCATTCAATGCTTTTTCATGATCGTAATCAAACTCAAAGCATGTGGTAAAGGCGCCTGCTAAATAAATAAATAAATAAAAATAATGTGTTTTCCTACCCTTAATATTAAGATGTAAAACTTGCTTGATGTTTTATTTGCTAAGAATATAATAAAGGTCTGGTTTTATCTGATTTCCTCCCTGCTCTGTACATACTAATGCACAATTCAATCTTAAATTTAAAATGTATTTAAAATATTATTTTTTCACTTTATTAATAACCTGCCCAAAAATCCTTATTCTTTATCACTACTGTTTTGATGGTAGTTCAATATTCATTGAGTATATTTTCAGATTTAATTTCCATGCTTTTATAATTTTCAATTCCAATTTCTAAGTATTTATTTTTACAGCGCCATTCATAGCACAGTATCTCAAAGCACTTTACATTTCAGTTCAAACAGAAAGAAGTCTGCAATATCAAGGAGTGAAAATGACAAAATAACAACAAATAATTATAATAACCCGTGACAGAAATATAATGAGTTCTGGTTATAAATCTCCCTCCCGAACCGTGAGGGAACAAAGTAGCGGATGGGAAAGTCTCTGGGCAGGCTGGCCTGATAGTTCGTTTTCAGGGTTGGGAAGTCGGTCAGCCTGGAAAAAGGCGAGACTCTTTTGTAAGACCGTATTGACCTGAAAGGTACAAGAGTAAGTTGCAAGTAATAAGGCAGCTGCAAATGTTTACCTAGATATCATGTGGGATTACGTATAGGGGCCAGGGTAAAGCTGATCTTTTCCTTTGTTTGGGTTAAACAGTGGGAGAGAGAAGGACAGAGAGGAGCTCTCATTTAAAGAAAGAGTGTTGTGTGTTGTTTGTGTCTTTAAAAGTGGTTGTTAGTCAATCTCGGGATGAGGTCTCGACCGCGGCCCCAGCATGTGACAAGCACGTCTGCACACGCAACGTGTGGCGTGGAGAGCTTTTGCACTGACCACCATCACGACTGCACTCACCCAGGACTGGTGACCGTGCCGTTGTTTTTGTTCAGGACTGTGCCTTTGTTTTCATTATCCCCGTGCTTTACACTTTGTTGTGTATTGCCAGGGATTTATTATTTTACGGATCACTAGACCTGGAAACAGCACAATAAAGCACTTTTCACTGGATTACCCTTGTCTGCCTGTCACTCCTGCACCGCACCACCGCTACACCTGTTCCCCTTACCAGCCACTTTGCCACATAACCATAATAATAAATACATAATAATACTCTACAGTTCCCCTCCACTAACCACTTTGCCACAACCTATTAGTTATTTTGTATTATTATGCGATGTCAACGATCTAAGATATGCATATTGTATCTGATTAGTGGTTATATCGAAAGGTCTTCATGATGCGTACAAAGGTAGGACAAACAAAACAGACATTACTTAACGACATCGAGTGAATATGACACGCTTAAACGAAGCCGCCTAGATAGGAAAACATGTTTACTTGATGATGCACTGGGGAGACCGCACTGTGGTTGATTCCCCAGAGCCACCATCGCAGCCGTTATGTGTGCTGAGGCACTGGGGAGGAAAAATAAGCTGATCACTGGAGCCATCATTACACTTCAGCCATCAACACCAAGCAGATGGATATCTGCATCATCAGATGGAAAGCAATGCATATGGATGGAGATGCAGATGGATCACATTAGTTTACTATAAACCTACCCCTTAGTTGGTGGTTATCTTGGCGAGAACCGAGTTCAAATCAGCATGAAGTTTTAACATCTACTCTCATGTAATGGAAATCATTATTTCTTAGCAGATGCCCTTATCCAGAGCGACTTACAGTTGTTACAAAGTATCACATTACAGAATATCACATTACAAATAAGAACTGTTATAAAGTACAGTAAAATCAATAGAAAATAAGATCAAATTCAAATAAGAGCAAAATAAAGAATACAGTAAATAATTACATTTAATCTGTAAGATTTCAATCAACACGTGAGATCATCCTACACTTGTTACGATGTGGAACAATTCTCGCGTCCTAGGCACACAATCGTTAGGCGCAAAAGAGCGGAGCTGCGGTCTGTGTCTGGCGCAGATGAGTGTGCTCCGCGCTGGATGCTCTCCAGGGTACTGGACTGGTTTGACTTAAAAGATTTCAATGAAAAGTTCCACGATTTTATCAAGGCAGAAAAAAAAAAAAGTGTTCTTAATTCCTGAAATAAATCTACAAAATATTTACAAAGGGAATCACGTGACAGTCATGAGTCAGTACAGCGCCGTTTAACACAATGTCTTCATGCTGTAGCGATGCTGGTGCGGCACTTGAATCGCTTTCATACAGGCAGTGCTAGAAAGCAAGCTGCACCAGGAGAGCGAGTCACAGTGAAACTGTGCTGTGAGAGGAAACTCTACAGGAGGAGAGAAGTGCCGTCTGACTGAATAATGAGCTTAAAACACAGACAAATAATTCTCCTCCACTGCCCCCTGGTGGCAATCATCTGAAATGCAGGGGAAAGATAATAATGTATACTGAAAACTGGAAAATGTCTTTGAAACTGAAAACAGCGTTTACTGTTTATTTGCTGTCTTCTGTTCACTTCTAAATACCCGCTGTCTACATTACAGTTATCCACAACTCAGGAGGCAATATGATGGAGTCTGTAAACATGACTCCTGTGTATGTATTGTTAAAATCAACACTAAACATATCCGTGCATTGGTGTGTTTATTGCATACATACTTATTTGAAGGTTGTCTCTTAACTAATCAAATATAGTTAGATATTCAAAAATGTGTAGCTTTTTCAGATTCACGTGTGCTGTTTTCTCTAGTAGTTTCTACACAGAACACAGGCTGCACCGTCATCTTCACCAGCGAGACTCACTCCGCAGGCAGCAGGAGGTTTTTGTATGAAGTGATATAGAGAGTCTCACAGTGTGGGCCTCAGAGCACAGAAGTACGTGGCAGAGTCAGACAGCACAACTGCAGTGATATTCCGATGAAAGGTCTTCTCTGTCTTGTCATGAGAGATGCAGAGAAACGATTTTGAAACCTTGGTAGAATGTCCTCTGCTGAGAATATTCATTCAGTATGAGCTGTGGGGCTTGATTGGGGTCCTGGATGTACCAGAAGAGATATGGAGTACCGCCTGATGTTAAATCATATTTACAGTGTATAGTGGTATTCTCTGTTTCTTTAACGAGAGTTGAATTAGAAGGCTGAGTCACTGTATCTCCCTGGATCATTTCTAAAAAAGGAGACAAAGATAATCACTGTGAGATCAGGATGCAACAGATTATAGATACAAGTTACCTTACAGTAAACAGAGAGATAAAGAAACATTACAACTACTAAAAGATTAAATATTTATGCTCCATATATGTTGACAAACTAACATGCTGTAACATACAGATAAAGTAACATGAAAGATGTTGCCAAATCTGGTCAAAATGTGTGTCTAATTTGTCTGATAAACGTTAAGAAATGCAATACTGTGCTGTGTGCCGGAACAGACTTTAGATAAAGTAACACTAATTGTGTAGCAGTTTATTTACCTATGATTAAACAGAGAAGTATCAAAGTAAAAACACCACATTCCTGTTCCATTGTCAAAACTTCCAAACAACAAACCTCCCTCCACCGTTTGCTTCAATCTGCAGCTGAAACTGTGAAGAATGTGTTTCTATAGCAGTGATGTCATGAAACCAGTGCCCCGCCCCCTACACAGTGCAAACCTTTATTGCGTCATCACTCTGTTTTGTTCATGGTTAGTCTGTTCTGTCTCAGAAGTGCAACAGAGATTTATTTTGATCAGTTGAATATGTCTATAAAATACACAAGCTTTCGAGACCACAGTGGAAACTGCAGGTAAAGAAAGATCCTCATTCAGGTTAGTTCAGTCTCAGACAATTAAAAAGAACACAAATCACATACAAAGGAATCTGGAAAACAACATTGTATCACAGAGGTGTTGTCATAGCATTCTATTGTAATGGGGACCATTGCTTTCAATTGGATTGGAAATATTGTACTGATATTTACATTGAAGTGTGTAACATTTTAGGTTTTTTTATGTCAGGGTAATCTATAAATTATGAAAGTAAATGTATAGATTAGAAAAAAAACTAAACTAAATCAAATATGTTTAAAAATAAAAAGGTCTTGTTTTTATTCTGTGAGATATGGTTGATGTTGGATCTTTAATAGTTGTTAGATAATAAGAGCTAAACCTAATTGTCTGCCTCTAGTTGCATTACCGGTTTATATGAATAGCAAAGCTATGGTACTTATTAATAGTGTGAGTTTAAGCCGGATATAGAGACAAGCTGAGACGCTGATGTATAGAGCTCAACCAGTGCAGGTTAGTTAAATGAACTCTTATCTCGTACATTGTATGAAGGCGCCCCCAGGAGTATGTGTAGCAGTAGATTATTCTCCATTGTGTGGAGGGATCCCAGTCTGTGCTCTGCGCTCTGCACAGGAAGTGATGTGCTGCTTGTTGTTGTGTTTATACCCTGTAGGTATCTGTGCACCAGGTGGGGTGTGCCTGTGGATATTGAGGCTATATACTGTACAATACATGTTGGACAACTTCACTTGCAGAGCCCAGAGCTGACCTGCAGCCCACTCCAAGGGAGCTTAATAATGGCATAAGAGCACAATACAGACTACCACTCCAGAAATAAAGCTTAAAAATGTAGTTTGCTTGTTAATTAAAATCATTAATTTACAACAAATATGACCCATGTCACAACTCTTTATTTCTAAGGGCCAGGTTTAAAGTGAATGTTTAGGTGCTGCAAACCTGACACCGAGTGTTTGCCAAACACTGGCCACGATGGAGGTTGCAATGGTCCCATTTTCATTACTGGCAATATTCAACTATTCTGGTTGTCCAATTGTGCATCCTCATCACAGCAGTCTCCACAACAGCTCAGGAGGACTGATGGTTGGGGATGTGATCAGAGCTATCGGGTTTGCTGGTGTGAGGGATATGATCAGATCTGTATCGGGTTCGCTGGTGTGAGGGATGTGATCAGATCTGTGGTCTGTATCGGGTTCACTGGTGTGAGGGATGTGATCAGATCTGTGGTCTGTATCGGGTTTGCTACTGTGAGGGATGTGATCGGATCTGTGGTCTGTATCGGGTTTGCTACTGTGAGGGATGTGATCAGATCTGTGGTCTGTATCGGTGGCTGAGCAGGGAGGAACATCAATTGCTGTCCATAGTGCTGACTTGCCAAGAGAAGAAATGTAACCAAGGCTGTAGGATTCAAATCTTTTGTGCTTTTTGTGGATTTTCAGATTTTTTTCATGAGCTCAAGAATTGCATAACTTTATAAAGTTTGGACAGCTCCTCTTGTTAAACCTCAATGTTATGAGTCACAGGTATTTCTGGAGTGCATGTCTTTGTTCTATACTGAACAAAAATATAAACACAACATGCAACCATTTCAAAGATTTTACTGAGTTACAGTTCATGTAACGAAATCAGTCAATTGAAATAAATTCATTGGCCCTAATCTATGGATTTCACATGACTGGGAATACAGATATGCATCTGTTGGTCACAGATACCTTAAAAAAAAGGTAGGGGCGTGGATCAGAAAACCAGTCAGTATCTGGTGTGACCACCATTTGCCTCATGCAGCACGACACATCTACTTCATATAGACTTGTTCAGGCTGTTGATTGTGGCCTGTGGAATGTTGTCCCACTCCTCTTCAATGGCTGTGTGAAGTTGCTGGATATTGGTGGGAACTGGAACACGCTATCGTACACGTCGATCCAGAGCATCCCAAACATGCTCAATGGGTGACATGTCTGGTGAGTTTGCAGGCCATGGAAGAACTGGGACATTTTCAGCTTCCAGGAATTGTGTACAGATCCTTGCGACATGGGGCCGTGCATTATCATGCTGAAACATGAGGTGATGGCGGCGGATGAATGGCACGACAATGGGCCTCAGGATCTCGTCACGGTATCTCTGTGCATTCAAATTGCCATCGATAAAATGCAATTGTGCAGTTACAACGCCAAACTGCAGTCAGGTCAAGACCCTGGTGAGGACGACGAGCACGCAGATGAGCTTCCCTGAGAAGGTTTCTGACAGTTTGTGCAGAAAGTCTTTGGTTGTGCAAACCCACAGTTTCATCAGCTGTACGGGTGGCTGGTCTCAGACGATCCAGCAGGTGAAGAAGCTGAATGTGGAAGTCCTGGGCTGGCATGTTTATACATGGTCTGCGGTTGTGTGGCCAGTTGGACGTACTGCCATGTTCTCTAAAACGACATTGGAGGCAGCATATGGTAGAGAAATGAACATTCAATTCTCTGGCAACAGCTTTGGTGGACATTCCTGCAGTCAGCATGCCAATTGCACACTCCCTCAAAACTTGAGACATCTGTGGCATTGTGTTGTGTGACAAAACTGCACATTTTAGAGTGGCCTTTTATTGTCCCCAGCACAAGGTGCACCTGTGTAATGATCATGCTGTTTAATCAGCTTCTTGATATGCCACACCTGTCAGGTGGATGGAATATCTTGGCAAAGGAGAAATTCTCACTAACAGGAATGTAAACAAATTTGTGCACAAAATGTGAGAGAAATAAGCTTTTTGTGCGTATGGAAAATTTCTGGGATTTTTTATTTCAGCTCATGAAACATGGGACCAACACTTTACATGACACAGTTATATTTTTCTTCAGTGTGCTTATGTTGAAATGATTGTCTCTCATCTTGTGGGAATGTTGTCATTAGTTCCTCTGGGTTTCAATTCTAAATCCCACTTGCATAGACTAAGTCTTGGAGTTTGTTTATTTTTACTTTATTTACAGATATAACAGATTATGTTTGAGAAGTATATGTTATTCCTTTTTATCTATGTATGAAAAATGGCACATCATGATCACTTGTAGTAGTGTTTACATACAAGCTGAAGCTGAAATCACACATAACGAGCAGCAGACTACAGGCGTCTCTTTTTCATCACCACCAAAGACACGTTTTTTGTCAGCAGCTCAATCCTGCCTCCTTCCCTGTGGGCCTCAGAGTGGAATACAAAACTGCAGAGTCTCTCATCTGTATCCCGCTGATATTTAAATATGTGTATTTATTCGACGCGTCAAGTAAAGCCAAGAATCGATCTTCAACACCTGGTGCTTTATCCCCATCGTCAGTCACTCCAGACAGTTTGTACCGCTGGAGAATGTATTTGACTCGCTCTCCCGGGTCCTGACGGTACCACTGCAGGTATATGTTGCTGGAAGCTGAATGGGTATAATTGCAGTGTATTGTAACCGACTGGTCTTCTTGTGCATGCAAGGCAGCAGGCCATTGTGTTACAGAGTCTCGATCTTCAAAACTGGAACCTGTGGAACGGGAAGAGATGATTTTAGGCTACAACACAACAATGTGCGGTCAGAATTATCATTTTATTAATTTTATTATAAAGAGGCCTACAATGTAGCAGTACAGTGAGACATTGTACCTATAATTCCAATAACTGTGCACAGAAGGCTCAGTTCAGTTATTTGCAATGATTTTGTTCTGCAGGCAGATCTGCGCAGCAGGCAGAATAACACATCTCAAATCCGATTGGTTTACTATTGGTTTACTATGGTTTTGCTTCAGTGATATTCATCCAATTGATTGGTTTACATTTGGAGGCGGGGTTATTTTTTACTCTGATTGTTGAGAGAAGCCACTGATCTGGAGGGTGTTGTTCATTTGTATTATATGAACTTACAAAGTTTTCGATTCAGAAAGCTTTGTAAGAGGTGTTCCTTTTGCTTAAACTTTCAAAGTTTTATTTGCTATTTTAACAAAACATGCATGCATACTTTTACAGTATAAATGATGTAATCTTATTTTTAAGCTTTATTTTTTAACATCTCTGTTTTCAGAGCTTTTCCTTTATTTATTTAATGAAGGATTTATTTAAGCTTCCCTCATATTAATTAAGCCACATTTTCCAGCATGCAGTCTCAATTGTATTAACAAGGAAGGTATCGATTTAATGACATTTTACATTACTCTACCTCTTGACTTCTTGTGAACACACCTATAATTGAAAAGGAATGCACGAATACTTAATAGTAAAATATAATAAATAGAAAATGTATATGTACACTCACCCTAAGGCTGATGCACTGACAATCCAATATCTTCATCCAAGGCAGATTCACACTGACTCGAGTATCTTCCCCCCAAGGCAGATTCTTTCACTTACTCAAGCATCCTCCCAATGCAGATTCTCACACTGGCACGCACAACTTCTTCTAAGGCAGATTTTCACACTGACAATAACACATATTCTCCCAAGGTAGAGGACAACCATGACAAACTGTAACAAATCTGTAAATAAATATTAATTCCATATGTCTACATAATTATATACGGCTGTCACAAGGCTGGCTGAGTGGTGACGTCAGACTCAGAACAATAACACACAGGACAGAGACGCGGAGTGTGGTGAAGCTGAGCACTTGCTTGCGCTAAGCATTTAATAAATGAACAAACAAAAAATAAAAGTTTGAACAAAAACAGCACACGGCACTTGAGGCAAAAATAAACAGACAAACAAGACGAATTAACACTAAACAAAACAGACACAAACAAACAGCGGACGAACAGAGAAACATGGTGAGTTAAATTCATTATTTACTTTTACTTGTCTTTTGGTTTTCTCCGTCTCCCCACCCATTCTCCACTCACTGAACACACAACCCCGAGTGAGTGAAAACATGCTGCTTTTATGCAGCTGTACCAAGACTCGATTGCTAATCAATTGTTCAATTTGGAGTCTCGGTACAACTGCATGTGAATTAATCTAGTGCAATTTCCCATGCTCACATATTATTTTGCTTTGCCTGCACGTGAAGTGCTGTGCTATCCTCGTGCCTAAATACAAATATACATTTTAAATCACTCGTGTTCATAACCCATATTATATCCTGTGTACCAGCTACAATACACAACATTAACACACTACACACAACATACAACACAAATAAACAGCCCAGGGGTGGGGCACTTTGCCACAACGGCTGATATAATTGTTAAAATGAATGACTATGAATGACCGCTTTTGTGAACTTCATTATTGCAAACGCACATATCTATATTTTTGGTCATGCAGTAAATAATAGCAAAAAAGTATGACATTGTGAAAATGTAGGATGACATTTTGAAACATAGCTCTCTTAATACTACTCAAAATAAGAATATTCTATAGAAAACCTGACATACTCTATTTCTAGGCTAGATTAAGTAAGATGTTAAAACGATACCTTCCTTATTAATAAATTGAAATTGCATGTTGGAAATGTTGCTTAATTAACCCTCCTATTATGTTCAGAATTTAGGTACATGTGTTATGTTTTGGGTCATATTGACCTGATGCAATTTCAAACCAATTTAAACAGTTTTAAATTGATTAACTGTTTTTATTCTTTTTTATCTACGTATTAAAACACGGTATATCAGGATCGTTTCTTTATAGTAGTGTTTACATACAAGCTTAAGCTGCAGTCACACAGAACGAGCAGCAGACTATAAGCTTCTCTTTTTCATCAACACCACAGACACGTTTTTGTCAGCAGCTCAAGCCTGCCTTCTTCACTGTGGGCCTCAGAGCGCAATAGAAAACTGCAGAGTCTCGCATCTGTATCCCGCTGATATTTAAATACGTGTATTTATTCGGCGCGTGAAGTAATGCCGAGAATCGATCTTCAACACCTGGTGCTTTATCCCCATCTTCGGGGATCCCTGACGGTACCACTGCAGGTATATGCTTCTGGAAGCTGAATGGGTATAATTGCAGTGTATTGTAACCGACTGGTCTTCTTGTGCATGCAATGCAGCAGGCCATTGTGTAACAGAGTCTCGATCTTCAAAACTGGAACCTGTGGAACGGGAACAAGAGGTGATTTTAGGCTACAAAACAACAACGTGCGGTCAGAATTATCATTTTGTAAATTGTTATTATAAAGAGGTCTACAATGTAGCAGTACAGTGAGATATTGTACCTATAATTCCAAGAAGTGTGCACAGAAGAAGAAGCAGGTCCATGTCTGCAGGCACTCTGCAGTATTGAATTAGTGCAGTGATGGATATCGATGAGGGGTCTGTGTATTCGTCTGTTTAAACCTGTTATTCTGAGATACTCAGTGCACTGCATGTGTATGCTGGCTCATCTGCTTTTGCTGGGCTGACCTGATTTTACTGAAATGAGTGTACTGTACCGCCACCTACTGGCTGAAAATAACACTACATGTGCTAATAAATTATATTGCAGATGATTTGGTTAAAAGATCGAGTCTCCAGTTATTATCTCATTATAAAATGGCTTGGATAAATAAAGTGCTGTGATTGGCTGAACAAGATCACATGACCCTGCGGTAATAATTGTCATACTGCACAGCTATGACATCATAGACCAACTTACTTACCTGATCTATTAATATTACTATGTCTTAATAGTAATGATTATCTAAACAGTGTTTCTGTAGGTAAAAATGTCAACATGCAACTGAAACAGCATTTAAATCACTCTTTTTTTTCCTTCATCTCTGTCACTATTTATTTATTTGTTATTTATTTAGTCAGAGAACAGAACAAAGAAAACTCCGAGGCAAGCAGTAGCAGTAATACTTCAAAAGCCATCTGAGAAATCACCACACAAGTCTCACTCAGCATGTTATTTCTCTCTCTCTCTCTCTCTCTCTCTCGCTGAGGACTGTAGGATCGTGGGAGGGGCTTGTGTAGAGCGAGTGGTGTGTACTGTGCGTGAGTAAAACTTTTACTGAAGTTATATTCATTTTGTACACGTTTAGCTTTATTTATTTATTTATTTATTTTTCCTTCCTGATTTGGAGCCGTCATGGGTTCCAAATCGGGAAGTTTTGGGTCGCTGACCCGTAGGCATGGCTTTAAATGTATTCCAGACAGTTCAGTAACAGTGGAGGAGTGTTTGTTAGCTGTCGGGGAGAAAATAGGGTATGGAAATATAAACTCTGCTGCAAGAATGAATAAAGCCATCGTTGTTTTTCTTAGTAGTGAACTGTTAGTGAACAGGATTGTTGAAGAAGGTTTGTATATCAAAGAAAGTTTTGTCAGCGTTTTACCTTTAGCTTCCCCTGTCACTAAAGTTATCCTTTCAAATGTCCCGCCTTTCATTAAAGATGAGTTGATTATTAATGAGCTACTAAGATATGGTAAAATAATGTCCCCAATTAAACCTATTTTACTCGGTTGTAAAAACCCAGATGTTAAGCATGTCATGTCTTTTAGGAGACAAGTTTTTGTATTATTGAATGACCCCAACTCGTCTATTGAAGTTGCGTGGACTTTCAATATTGACGGTAGTAATTATGTTATATTTGCCAGCACAGAATCAATGAAATGTTTTCATTGTGGAGGACAAGGACACCTTAGAAGGGCTTGCCCTCAAAAAAATAATAATACTGAGTACAATAAGGCAAAAGAACCAGCAAGTGGGGAGGACGGAGTCTCTGAGACAGCACCGGGGGCTGAGCAGCAAATGCAGCCGCCAGCGCAGACAGTGAGACCCGAGCCGGCGCCTCGACTGAAGCGGGGGATCGGTGCGGAGGTCAAAGAAAACAATAAAGAAACAAGGGTTGAAACAGTGAATACCCCAGATGACGCAGGTTTTCAACTGGTTGAAAAAAAGAGGAAAAGACGTGTGGCCACCCCAGGAAAGGTAGCTGAAGAAGGGCAGTCTGTCTGGGACTCTGAGACGCTCTCTCAGGGCAGCGGTGCTGCTGCAGCTCAGAGCTCTGGGACAGGAGATCAAGGTAAAGCTGGATCTCAGTGTAAACCTGCGATAACCCCGCGTTCAAGGGAGAAGGGGAACAGCAGCGCTGCAGTTCAGTCCAGCCTGAGACAGCCTCCAGATCAGAGGACCTGTTGCCGGATACAGTAGCTGTGGATGACGCTGAAGAATCCGAAGAGGAGTCGGTGATATCAGAGATGGATGATGGAGGAGAGCTCTCTGACTCCTCGGTGCTGCTCGATGAGGCTCTGCCCAACCCGTCTGGTAAGAGTAAAATATATCCAGTTGATACAATATCAGCGTTTTTAGATAAAACCAAAGGGAAAAGGGGAACTGATTTAACACAGTTCTTTCCTAATATCCAGCTGTTTATCTACTCTGCAAAAATAGCCATGAGAAAAGCTACGTTAGAGGAGCTAGACCAAAAGAAACGGTATCGTTTAAAAAAAGTAATAGTCTCTGCAAGGAAATTATTGAATGATAACAAACCGAAGACATATTAATGGATTATTTAATAAGACATTTTAATATAGTTTTTAGTAGTTTGTTTTTGTTTTTGCTTTCTTTGTTTCCTATGGAACAAATTCAAATAGCTACTTTTAATGTAAATGGTTGTAGGAGTGTTGATAAAAGAGCACGTTTATTTCATTTTATCACACAGAAGAGAGTGAATGTGATGTTTTTACAGGAAACGCATACAGACAGTATGAATGAGAGTGAGTGGCTGAGCGAATGGAAGGGGCGGGGCGTCTTTAGTCACGGTTCTAATGTCAGTGCTGGAGTAGCTGTGCTGTTCTCCCCAGGGCTGCAAATAGATATTTTATCAGTTAGTGAGGAAATCCAAGGGCGCCTTTTAAAAATAGAAACGGTTTTTAAAGGCACTGAGATTGTTTTTATCAATTTATATGCACCAAATGAGGGCAGGGAAAAAGTTTTATTTTTTAAAAAATTAAATCAGGTTTTATCTAATTGTAATCCTGCACATATGATTTTAGTGGGGGGTGATTTTAATTGTACAGAACATTTTATCATGGATAGGAATCATGAAGAGCCACATCCCCAGTCTTCAAAAGAATTGTCTGCTGTTTTAAAAGTTCAAAGCCTGGTTGATGTCTGGAGGAATTTATATCCCAGAGTAAAGCAGTACACTTGGGTTAAAATCAATAATAATAATCAGATATCAAAAGCGCGATTAGATAGATTGTACTGCACTAAACAAAATCTTAATCAGATTTTTAAGAGCAATATCATTCCCACTATGCTGTCTGATCACCACTGTGTGTTACTTACTATTTGCCTGCCTTCTGCTGCTCCCTCAAAGTCATACTGGCATTTTAATACTAAATTATTGGAAGACAAACAGTTTTTAGATCTTTTTAAAGCATTTTGGGTCTCCTGGAGGCAGCAGAGCATGAAATATAGTAGTATACAACAGTGGTGGGACATTGGAAAAATACAAATTAAAATTTTCTGTCAGCAATATACTTTAAATACAACCAGGGTTTTGAACCAGACAGTTGAAGAGCTTGAGAGAGAGATATTGAGAATAGAAACAAAAATTACTCTCGATAGTGATGAAAACATCTTCCAGTCTCTGAGAGAGAAAAGAGAAACTCTGAGCAGCCTACTGGAGGAAAGAGTGAAGGGGTCCCTCATCCGCTCTCGTTTCACACAGCTAAAGGACATGGATGCACCCACCAAATTCTTTTTCAACTTAGAGAAGAAGGTGGTGGAGAGTAAGCAGCTGTTTTGTGTGCGTCTGCCCTGCGGGAAGGAGGTGCACAGTAAAGAAGATATTAATAGAGCAGCTGTGCTTTTCTACACCCAGCTGTTTAGTGCCGAGCCCTGTGATGAGGAGCAAATCGCTTTACTGCACCAGGACCTGCCCAAATTGTCTCAAGAAGAACAGCGCCCCCTAGAAGCCTGTTTGACAATGCAGGAGCTGACGGAGGCAGTCACTCAGATGTCACCAGGAAAAGCCCCTGGGATTGATGGCCTTCAGGCAGAGTTTTATAAAAAGCTCTGGCCAGTGATTGGGGAAGACCTTTTCCGGGTTCTGCAAGAGTGCATTAGAGAAGGAGAGCTGCCTCTGAGCTGTCGTCGGGCTGTGATTACACTGTTGCCAAAAAAAGGAGATCTAAAAGAACTAAAGAATTGGCGCCCCGTCTCACTTTTATGTTCGGATTATAAAATATTTTCAAAAGCCTTGGCCAATAGACTGAGGGAATGTATTCACACCGTGGTTCATAAAGACCAGTCATATTGCATTCCTGGAAGGACAATATTTGATAATATCTTTCTAATCCGAGACTTTTTAACTGCTAGTAATCTTTTTAATCTTGATTTGGGGATTATTTCTCTAGATCAAGAAAAAGCATTTGATAGGGTGGATCACAAATATCTTGTTAAAACATTACAATCTTTTGGTTTTGGTCCTAATTTCATTTCTTTTATTTCCCTGTTGTATAAAAATGTTTTTGGTGTTTTGAAAATTAATAATAGCTTGAGCTGTCCGTTTTCGGTGTACAGAGGGATTCGCCAGGGATGTTCCCTATCAGGCATGTTATATGCCCTCTCTATTGAACCTCTGCTTTGTCATCTTAGGAGAAAGCTGGCTGGTCTGAGAATACCTGTTACACCTAATGCTCCTCCAGTCAAACTGTCTGCCTATGCTGATGACGTTAATGTCTTTATCACCAGTCATGCTGATGTGTCAGCACTGAGAGACAGTTTGGACATTTTTCAGAAAGCCTCATCGGCCAAGGTGAACTGGGGCAAGTGCAGCACATTCCTGTCAGGGGAGTGGCGTGGAGCCGGCCCCCCGACGCTACCTCAGCCATTGCGCTGGGGGGGGATTGGGATCAAAGTTCTGGGAGTCTATTTGGGAGAACGACAGTATGAATTCAAGAACTGGGAGGATTTAGCAGAAAAGGTTAAGGGAAGGCTGCAGTGTTGGCGGTGGCTGATACCTCAGTTGTCATACAAGGGAAGAGTTCTTGTGATCAACAATCTGGTGGCCTCCATGCTGTGGCACAGGCTGGTGTGCCTGGATCCTCCCCCAGGGCTGATAAATGACATACAAAGAGTACTATTGGAGTTTTTTTGGAGTGGCCATCATTGGCTAAAGCCAGCTGTCTTGTACCTGCCCCCTAGTGAAGGGGGTCAGGGGTTAGTGGATGTACGCAGTCGTGTGGCTACTTTCCGGTTGCAAGCAGTGCAGCGTTTGCTGTTTTTACCTGAGCTAAGCTGGAGAAACATCGCCTTCTCTTTCCTGCACAGAGTGAGGGAACTGGGCTGGGATTGGCAATTGTTTTTAATAAATCTATCTCAGCTAGACACCAATGAACTCCCAGACTTCTATAAGAACATGCTCAATGCCTGGCGAATGGTGAAGGTAGAAAGACTGGAGGATTATTTGACCGTAGGAGCATTGCTAGAAGAGCCTTTATTTTTTAACTCCTTGTTCCCTGCAGATGGTTTCCAATCTGGGGCGTTGTGCTCTAGTTTTGCAAAAGGGGGCATTACAAAACTAAAAGATTTACTGCAGGTGAGCATTGGGAGGTGGACAGAGGTGGAAAGCCTGGCCAAACATCTGGGAATTCACTCACTCAGAGTACTAGAGAATCTTTTGAAAAAGCTCAGAGACTCTTTTTCCCCTAGGGTTACAGAGATGTTGAACCAGGCTCTGGGAGGCAATGATGAGCAAGAGTTGACTTGCCCTTCCTTTTTAGTGTCCCCTGCTGTTCCTGAAAACCTTGGGGAAGGTCTGTACAGTATTGAGAGGCTGCAACAGCTTCCTGCACACTCTTCTGGAAAAAAGGAGCTGTACAGACTCTGTGTTAAGGTGTGCCATGTAAATGCGCTAAAGACACTGCCTGATACCAGGTGGAGAGCTCATGTGGATTGTGTAGGTAGTACTGCTCCGGCCTGGAGGTCTTTATATAAACCGCCTTTACCTAAGCGTTCAGGAGATCTACAGTGGCGCATTCTTCATGGCATCATAGCCACTGGGCGCCACGTCCACCGTATTGACCCTGCGGTTAGTAAAGACTGTGCTTTTTGTGGAGAGGAAGAAACACTGTTTCATCTTTTTACTGACTGCAGAAGGCTGGACCCCTTGTTTAATGCTATTGCTGAATTGCTAATTTCTTTAAATGTGATTTTTACTAAAGAATTATTCATTTTTAATTTTCCTTACAGTCACAAGACACGATTTAAAAGTGCTTTAATTAATTTTATATTTGGGCAAGGAAAATTAGCGATCTGGAAAACCAGGAAAAACAAGCTGCAGGGGTCGGGAATTTATAACGCTGAGTTAATGTTGAAATTGTTGTTGAAAACAAGGATTCAAATTGATTTTGTTTATTTTTCTTTAGTCCATGACTTACAGAGTTTTCAGCAGCGTTGGTGTGTGAATGAGGGATTGTGTGTGCTGGGGGAGGAGGGAGAGCTACAGTTTTTTGTGTGAAATAATCTGGATGTGCATGTATATACAGATTTATCTAATTGGGGGAATATATATATATATATATATATATATATATATATATATATATATATATATATATATATATATTATTTAGATCTGTTTTATATATAACCTTGTTTATCTTTTAAAAAAAAAAAAAAAAAAAAAAAATGATGTTACTGTGATTTGTTAATTATTTTATTTGTTTTTTCAAAATGTTTTCAATAAAGGACCCTTAAAAGTCAAGTCTCTCTCTCTCTCTCTCTCTCTCTCTCTCTCTCTCTCTCTCTCTCTCTCTCTCTCTGCAGCAGCAGCATCTACTTATTAAACTAAATATCACTTTAAAAAACTGACTAGCGAGTTTGCAATGTTTAAACTCAACACAACAGATACATCTCACCACTACCCTCCGATTTCAGAAACATATTTAAAACAAAATTAAAATATCTCCTGGTCTCTGCTGACACAGTCGTTGGGCTTTTAAATAAGGTCAGGTTCAGAATAGAATTCTATTCTTCTCACCACCGACGGGAAGGACTGTGCAAACTGACACGGAAGTCGTTTAGTCCACATATCATCTAATGCTGGTTTTCAATCTAGGGACATTATGCCAGTTATTCATCAGCTTCTCTTGAAGACCACAAAGCCTGAGTAGGATAATTTCCTCCTCCTCCAAAAAAAAAAGAAAAACACTCGGAAGCCCCACCTTCGAGTGCCAGTGCTGTGCAGTGTTTGACTGTTCCATGAATCCTCCCTCAGATGTGGGAAATCAGTCTGCTTTCAATTCCCAAATGCCATTTCATCTTGAAAATGTTATTATAAATGGCAATGTTCAATGTAATGTTTATGGCAAATAAAAAAAAGTTAAAAAATATATGTTACAATCAAATAGTCAATAAATGTAGCCATTTTATAAGGGAAATAACCAACTCCAGGGTGTGCAGTAAGACACTTCTTACCACACTTCCTAGGTGGTTAAAGGCACAACTCACAACGCACCCAGGGCATGCGGTATGAATTGTCTTACTGCACACACTGTCGTAGGTTATTTCTTATGAATCTAAATATCTCTAGTCAATCCTGTTCCATAGATTTTAATAATTTGTACTGTATAGAATAGGATAATCCATGTTAGTAGATCAATAAAAAAAGTTAATATACATGGGATTTTAAAATAATAATAATAATAATAATAATAATAATAATAATAATAATAATAATAATAATAATAATAACTCAGTTATTCAGCTCTACAGAACTATGAACTCTGAGCAGTTAATAATGAGCAGGTTTATTCATTCCCCTGTTTCATTAAGTTTGGGTCTGGTGTTGTATTATTCAGTTGTATCTTAAGACTAACATTACAGGTTGCAATGGCTGTGTTTGCTCTTACCCAGTAATATACAGTACAATATTTAGAATGATGAGGCTGCCAACATAGTCTTGTCCAGAAGAGGGCAGCATGGACATTTGTCTAACAGATCACCCTTAATTAAAGTAACAATGATTTAATTATGTGACTCATATCAACCACAAATGAAACAGCACAGATACAGAGCCAGTAAAAAATGTGCATGTTGCAGTGCATAAGAATCACCACACATGAAATTAAACTTGGTGTATTGTGCCTCCACATATCTACTCTCAATATCACATACTGCACAGGCACCTCTGCATTCCCTCACTGTCACTGTGTTTTCATTCAATAAACATCCGTAAGTAAAAAAAAAAAATAGTTTCAGCAGTTGTGACTGCCAAGTACCAGACAGGCTAGATTAATAGGAGACCCCCAAATTAAATGCACTTGTGAGATGTCTTGCTGATTACTAGGGCATGGTTATCTATTCATGGATATGAAGATATTTAGTTAACAAGGTGTCTGAGTGGAGTTAATGGGATATTAGTATCCAAACTCTACTCAGTCTGTATTCCTAAGAAATGCATGACATTTTGAGGAGGGACTTCACTTATGGGATGGCCTTTTATGAGATGCCTGGTGTTATATTTACACAGATCTATTGTTGTGTCTCTTAATGAAGAGACTTCAGTTCATCTTTTATTGCAGGAAGGATTTTAGAGGAAGGGGGTTTATGTGTTGCTCCATCTATAACAATATATAGTTTATAGTTTAGAGATGTTTTTAATAATCCTGATAATAATGTTAGATATCAATTTCAAGTGCAATGTAGAAGAAAGCACTTCTACTATCTTTGCAGATACTGAGGGTATGAAGTGCTGGGTTCACCTGCAAAGCTTGTCCATTCATTGCAATCCATGACTTTGTCTCATCAATACAACAGTCTACTGCCTTATCTAATGTTACTGGACTTAACTTTGGTACATTCAGAACAAAGGGGTTTCTAGCATTAAAATAAAATATATTTTCAATAAAACAGCAGGGTCAAATTTGAGAGATGCATAATGCCTAGTGTAGTTCTGTCTGTAGAGGAAAACCGAGTACATGTATTATTATTATTATTATTATTATTATTATTATTATTATTATTATTATTATTATTATTTTTTTTTTTTTTTTATTATTATTTATTTATTTATTTATTTATTTATTTATTAATTCATTATCTATGTTCCTATATGTCTATATATGTTTTAAAAATATTCCAGAATTAAAACTCCCAAGACACAAATGGCTGTGCCCGCCTATGTACTTGCGCTGTTATGCCAATAGTCGTTGTAAACATAACCCCAGTGGAATAGTTGTTACAATGGCTGTGGTTTCAAAGACGTTTGACCCCAGAGTGGAACAATCATTTTCTAGAATGTAGATGTCATCATACCATCATCGTACTATATTGTTCTAGATTTTGGAAATGTACGTTCCAAGAGTGGAACACCTGGTGTGGGTGGGCCGGTGACTCATATGACTAACATCCTCCCATGGGTCAAAATGCATCAAGTTCAAGAGACAAACTGAAGAATCATGTTTGAGCAAGATAATAAATATTATATTCTTCAATTTGTTGGTTTAAACAGCTTTCTTGTTACTATTGGTATCTACAGAATCAGCAATGCTGCAATGAGGTTCAGACAATGTTAGTTTTATCATGTAGTCTGGGAAAGGTTCATTTAAAACAATGACACATTAAACATCACAGCTGCTTGCTACAGTTTAAAGCATGCACATTTCCAATGCAATGCTGAAGTGCAAAGAGAAGCAGGTGTTTGTTGCAGGGCAAGGTGTAGAGTTCCTGTGACTATAGGCCTCAGAGCACAGTAAGACACTGCAGAGTCACTGAGCTCACACTGCTCTATTCTCAAAGGCACTGTTTGGCTGCTGGGGTTCAGCTCAGCTGAGAAACGGTGTGGAAACTCACTTGAGGGATCTCTCAGATACTGGTTGGTGTGCAGTAAATATTCAGGAGATTCCCCAGGGCTTTGTTTATATCAGAATAGATAAGGGATGCTCTCTGTTGTATTATATTGACAAGTTAATATTGGTTCATTCCCTTCAGATGTCAATATCTCAACTGAAGAATGTGCCACTGAATCACCAAGACTTCTCTCTGAAATACAGTTCAATAAATCCATGTTAAAGATATAAATATCTGTGTGCTCCTATGTGAATAATGCAAGTATTTGAATTAAACCCATGCCCTGCATGCACACCTATCAGAATGAGCAGAAGAGCTGTAGTGAGAACACTGTGCTGCTGATTTCCTCGCCCCATGCTCGGAACTATTCCACACTGGAGTATTCACTGGAGACATGATGATATGAAACGACACGAGTGATGTGCACTTGAAGCAGCTGTAGTGTGAAGCAGGAATACTTTACCAAATAATAGCGCTATTTGTAATTAATAGAATGTTAATAGAATGCCATGGTGTTGACTGTGCGAGTCCAACTCCATGAGGTACTAATTTTGACAGCAATCTGATCCACTCTGAGTGACGTCACGCTTTGTATATATATATATATATTAGCCATATTTACTAAACACACATCAATTTAACATATTAAAAAATACAAATTATAAGAATTGAAAAGTTAACAATAATTCTCTTTTTTTTTTTCTTTTCTCTCTCACCTGATGATTTAACAGCAATTCCTGGCTGCAGAACATTTAGATACAGGGAAGTACAATATTTATTTTTAGTTCTTTACATCTTTGTTTTCAGGGACAGGTAAGTATTCAAGTGACCGGACAACAGCTCATCACACAGACAAGTCCACGGGCTGCAGTCCGAGTGAGGGTCCAGCCTCACAACATTGAATGAAAGGATCAATGCATTATTGTTGTATTGATACAGCTTGTCTGCTCTTCTGTGAATGTTTTCAACACTGCATTGCAAAGGGCAATGTCTCCCTAAATATATATTATTTCAAATGAAGGCTCACAAGGAAACAATAGCAGTAGTTTCACTGTCGTGCCTATACGGGTCAGGATTGTCTTCAAAGTGGAGTGTCAGAGACGTTATTGCATGCTGACTGGTTGAATGAAGAGTGAAGAAAAAATAACTTGACAAAATATCTTAAGGAGTATCGTATTTTAAACCCTGGTTGAGATCTTGTTTATACCAGTGCATAGCATCAACCTTGTCTGATATCGACAGTTTATCTGAACTGATTCTCCTTCTGAAACTCGCTGTGAATCAGGGCTTTGAGTCACCTGGTCTTCACTGTGCACACCTGAAACAAAAGAGAAGCTTGTGAATGAAATACATTAATTCATGAATTCATTATATTGCTGTAAGCGTTGTACATACCTGACAGAATTAGACAAACAGCTAAGTATTTAAACATTGTAACACATGGAAAACAATATATCATTAGATAGTTTGTGAAGTCTTTGGCTTTCTAAATGTTTGCCATGAAATGCTCTTGTTTGTATTACACAGTATAATTCCTGTGGTATCTCTCACACCAATCATCACAGTTCTTTCACCCTCAATTACCACAAGGTCATGTGATCAGAGACAGACACACAGAAACACAGAAGCTGGTTTGTAAACTCATAGAGAGCGAGTGACAGAGAGTGAAGGTTGAGATGGAATATTTTATTGTATTAATTAATAAGTAGATTAAAATGTATTTCTATGGACCCTTTCTTTCCATTGTATGACATGTGTAATCATTCTGAGTGGTATTAAAGATCCCTTTTTCATTCTCAAGTAATAGCTCCCATTGGAAGGTAAGTGAGGAGGAGCTGATAGTGCAGACTGTGGCAATCCAGTCGCTGTCCAAACCTTTGAGTTCTTCACATTTGCAAATGGAAGCTTCTTGGTTTCATGGAGAAAGGTAATACAAAGCCAGTGTGTGCTATTGTGCAGTAGAATATTGAATTATTTTCTAAACTATAATGTATCAATTTATTTAATAGTATTTTCAGTCTTTTAACAGTTTAATTTCCACTAGTTTGCTGATATATACATTTTGGAGACACCATTGTAAACATAGTAAACTAGTCTATTTTGATAATATATTGTTTGCATTGAAAAGTAACGATTATATTTCTTGCAATAGCTAATACTGCAGAGCTGTCTAATGAGTCTCCTAATAAATAAATAATACAATCATATTTGTGTTTGTAATGTTGTTTTATTTGTTGTAATTGAATTGCAGAGAATGTATTATTGGGCAGTGCAGCAGCATCACAGAATGAGCTGACTGACTGGCAATCCTGGCCTGTTGAAAACAAGATGATATAATTATTACTTTGTTTATGAATGATAATGAAATTGAAAACCTGTTTGTTCTCAAGTGTGTTTGTGAATATCACTCACCAAGACAAAAGCAAAGCAAAAGAAAAGTTCCACATGTGTTCCTCATTCTTGAATTGTTCCATCCACAAGTAAAAATGCTCCTGACAGACAGACAGCCTGAGCTGTGGGTGGAGCCCTGCACAATGAATAAGGCACTGAAGAAAGAAAGCAAGCAAGCAAGCACAAGCAAGCTTTTTTATGTTTCTGTACATTGGGGCTGATGTAAGGATAGGTATAGTGCAAACAATTGCTGCAAAAAATCCAAATTGACAAGCGGCCAGACAATTATTTTGCACTGCAGCCTATGTAAGCTTAAGAGCAATGCAAATTACTCAACACACACAAATAATGATCTGCAATCATGATAATGAGGGTTGCAATGAGCGCTGCCTGTGCATCGGGCTGTTTAGCGGCCGCACTTACAGCCCAGAGGTGAGGTGAGTTAGGAGTACAGAGAGCAGTAAGCGCTGTATGAGATTTGTGGAGCACGAAAATCAAATCAAACCAAACAAAAAATATGTTAGAGGAATGGCAGCAAAGTCCTCTTGGTGCACGGAAAAGAAACGGATTTGGAAAAGCCTCAGCCAAAATCAATTATGCTACCAAAGAGGTCATATGGTCCTCTATAGTAGAGAGAGACAATGCTGTCAGTGTTACCAGGAGAACAGTCAACCAGGTGATGAAAAAGTGAAATTCAGCTATTAGAATCAGCTATTAGGGCATCCAATCAAAGTGACCCTGGGAAAAATATGGGGTACACCCTGTCTGTTTTCTCTGACAGAACAAGAAGAGAAGAGCATCCTGCCTCTCCTCAACAAGAGCCAAGTGTCGCCGCATCAGGAAGTGCACCACAGCAGCCGTCCTGAGGCCAGTGACAGGTCTCTGCAGGTGTGTGCTTTTATACAGCTCTTAATTACTCGCTTCTACATGGTTTGCAAGATGCTTACATCTCATTAGTACATCTCGGAAGACTCCTGAGGGAATCAGAGTCTCCTCAGTATCTAGTTAAATTATCTATATTAAAAACGCTCTTCTAAATATTATAACTCGTGTAATGCTAAATCGGGGATTATGGCCAGTTCAACCATTAAAACAGCCAATGAAATTGCATGAAAGGGCAAAAGTCGAAGCTCATTTCATACAGGCTCTAGCTTTAGCTGGCTAGTAAAATATTTAGCTAAATTTTAAATCTTTTAACTAGATGTATAATTATATATCTGAATGTACAATGTATATATATTATATATATATATATATATATATATATATATATATATATATATTATATATATATTATCTGGAGACATAAATCTGGAAATATTTGAGGACAAGGTTTTAAGTTCCAAATCTAGAGGGGGGGGGGGGGGAATCTCCCCCCCCCCCATTAATCATTATAATGGAGGAAAAACTCTTACAGTAAGGCTGCACTGCCATCTTCACCAGCAAGACTCACTCTGCAGGCAGCTGGAGGTTTTTGTATGAAGTGATATAGAGGAGCTCACAGTGTGGGACTCAGAGCACAGAAGTACATGGCAGAGTCAGGCAGCACAGCCACAGTGATATTCAGATGAAGGGTCTTCTTTGTTTTGTCATGAATTGCAGAGAAACGATTTTGAAACCTTGGTAGAATGTCCGCCACCTGAGAATATGCATTCAGTATGACCAGTGGGGCTTCATTGGGGTCCTGGATGTACCAGAAGAGACCGGGAGCAGTGTTTGCTGCTTCATACTTGCACTGAATAATGGTGCTCTCACTCTGTTTAAGGACAATTGGATGTAAAGGTTGAGTCACTGAGTCTGCTCGGGTCATTTCTAAAAGAAAAGACAAAAAAACAGAATCAATGAGATTATATGAGAGCATACTTAGAAACAGTTATAAAACATGACATAATTGCATACTTACAGATAATGTGAACTCCCTTTAGTGTCAATGATTTGAACTCACTTCACTTTTTCAAGTAACCAATTGCTACCAATCGCACTGTTTACAGTTTAATATAAATCATTGTTTCTGTTTGTCATTTATTACTAAACTCTGTGACTCTAAACTGGATTTAATTTTAAGTCTTTAAACAAGAACGTCCCGTATTTTACTTGTACGATAATCGTATAATAGACACACGTGTTTGACAAATTGCATAACCAGTATGTATACATGAACCTACTTATGCTTAAACAGAACAGCAGCACAGTAACCCAAGTATGTTCTTCCATTCTCAATACGACAAACCTC
>NC_054572.1:4425413-4450413 GCF_017654505.1 Polyodon spathula | reverse complement strand
TTTACCATGGTGGACTTGCGGAACACGTATTTTCACGTCTCCATTCGTCCACAGCACAGAAAATATCTTGGCTTTGCCTTTCAAGGCAGCGGGAGGGAGCTGTGGCCCACACGGCGCTGGTGATGGAGCATCTAGTGAGGCTGGGCCTCACCATCAATGATGCCAAGAGTCGGGTGACGCCGGTGCAATGCACAATGTATGTGGGGCCCTGGCTGGACTGCACTACGATGCGCCCAAACTTATCGGATGATAGGGTAGCAGCGTGGTGTCTCCATCCTCAGGCGCTTGTTTGGGAACGATTCTGGAAGGCGCAGGTCAACCCTTCACTTCGGCGGAGACGACACATTGTCCCCTGTGGTACTCCCTACACCGCTGCGTCAATCCACTCGGCGTCGACGCCCTGGACCACGTATTGCCCAGAGTTCTCCTTTAGGTGTTCCCGCCTCTGCCATTACTCCTGGCCTTTCTCGAAAAGGTCCAGTCAGAGAAGGCATCAGTTCTCCTGGTGGCCCCCAGGTGACCCAGGAGAATATGGTTCTCAACCCTGTGCCAGCTGTTGAACGGCCCGCCCTGGGAGATCCTGCTTTGCCGGGATCTCCTCATCCAGGCGAGAGGCAAGCTTTGGCACCCAGAGCTGGACAGGCTTCAATTATGTGTCAGGCCCCTGAAAGGGACTGCTTGTCAGCCTTAGGGCTGTCAGATGCGGTTGCGGGTACACTGCAGAATGCTAGGGTGCTTTCCACTAGGTTGCTGTATGTCTGTAAGTGGAAATATTTCCAAGATTGGTGGCGTACTAACGGTCATGATCCAATCTCTTGTCCCATGCCTGTCATCTTGCAGTTTCTGCAAGATCTGCTTGAGGCTGGTAGATCACCTTCCACTCTGAAGGTTTAACTAGTGGCTATATCTGCTTGCCATGCCCCCCTTTGACTCAGTGTCCCCGGGCGTGCATTTCATGGCTACCCTGAGTGGAGCCTTGAGATTTTACTGGAGGCTCATGCAGGCCTCGTTTGAGCCTATATACTCCATTGAGTTGAAGTATCTGTCAATGAAGACAGCCTTCCTCCTGGCTATCACCTCCGCAAAGCGGGTTATTGAGCTGCAGGCACTGTCTGTGAATAGCTCCTGCATGCGTATTTGGGATGATGGTAGCAGAGTGTCACTGCATGCAAACCGTGCTTTTCTCCTTAAGGTGGTTACAGCCTTCCACATGAATCAGTCTGTGGAACTGGAGTCCTTCCATCCTCCACCATTTGCTTCGGAGGAGGATAGGAGGTTAAACCTTCCCTGCCCCGTTCGGGCATTGAGATGTTATGTGGATAGGACAAGAGCGCTGCGTCAATATGACCAGCTCTTTCTCTGCCATGGAACACGGACATTGAGACAGCTCCTTTCGAAGTAGCAAATGTTGCGATTGATTGCAGACACAGTCTCGGCTGCGTATGATGGTGCTGGCTTACCCCCGCCTGGGCTGGTAGCCACACATTCCACGAGAGGAACTGATCATTTCTACTTGGTGTGTGGGAAATGGCAGTGAGTGGGCTGGGCAGGAGAGTAAGAGGAGCGCTGCATTCTGGTGCTGCATAGTTCAATTAGAATTATAAATCTCTGCTATTTTTTTTGAACAGTTCAAACATCACATTTTATAACTGTGTTTGTTTTAGTACCAGCAATGATACCTGCCAGACAGGCTTTTTCCAGTGTTAATGAAACCTTTTAATCAAGTTAACATGTGCTTTTCTTTTTTCCCAGCAGTTATAATGGACGGAATGTAAATGAATGTCAGTGTATGTTGTTTGATTTTCATATTCAGAATGATGTTTAACTCAATGCTTTATTCATTTAACACAATAACCGCTTTGTTTAATATGTTGTAAATACACATTAATGGTTCTGTTCATATAATCTAAAGCAGTGGCTTTCAACCTGGGGCACGTGCACCAGTACTGGCACGTGACAGGCTTGCAGCTGCACACCGACAGTTCTTTATGACGATGTGATTCCTCACCCACAACACTCCCTCAGTCTCACTATGGTAATTTCTCAATATGTTTGTACCACTGAATCACAGATAAATGAGAGATGACGATGCAGGGCTGCAGACTCCACGTGGTTGCAAGTGCGACAAATGCTGCCTCTCCCTTTAAAAGCACATGTCAATATTCATGAATGCGACATCAAGTCGGTGTGTATATTAAAAAATGTGATATAATTTTTATTTAATAAACTGCAGTGCAAGAAGGACAGTAACAATTTGATGGAATACAAATGCTTGGAAGCGCAGTGAAGTACTGTATTAACAGCAGCAGAGTTAGTTTTTTTCTCAACAGCACGCATCCTAATTACAGTATTTCTGTGCGTTCTGCTTTCATGTAATCATAAGAGCTGTGTGTGTTCCATGCTGTCAGATCAGGACTTCACTAACATTGCACATGGGAGCTGCAGCATGCTGTTTGCACATTACAACTGGACACAATTAAAGCTGTGCTCACCAATTCCATACACAACACGTGCAAACTATTAAAAATAGAAACATGCTTAGTTAATTGCAGTCAGTCCCATTATCTCTTTTCAATCCCATTATTCAGCTGTATCTTAACCCTAATACTACATGTTGCAATGGCTGTGTTTGCTCTTACCCAATAAAATATTGTACAACATTTAAAATTATGAGACTGTCAACATAGTCTTGTCCACAAGAGTCTTGTCAAACTGTTCATCCTTAATTAAAGTCTCCACATATCTACTCTCAATATTACATGTTGCACAGGCACCTCTGCATTCCCTTCAGTGTCCCTGTGTTTGTTCTTAGGAGACGCCCAAATTAAATGCACTTGTGAGATGTCTTGCTGATTACTAGGGCATGGTTATCTATTCATAGATACCAAGATACTTGGTTAACAAGGTGTCTGAGTAGGGGTCAATGGGCTATAAGTTTCCAAACTCAATACACAATTTTGGTCCAGATTTAGTTCATTTATAGCTAATTTTTGGTATTTATCAAGTAATTATTCCAAATATTGCCATTTTTCATTGTCAAGTCATTGTCAGTTTTTGAAGTATTTAATTTGTTCCAGTAGTTCCCAGAAAGAGTTTTGGTCAGTGGATTCCTCAATTTGGCTTATTTTTTTAGAAACATATTCTTCTTTTTTCTTTTTTAGAATGTGTTTATATTGTTTCAATGTCTGGCAGTAGCTGAAGCGTAATACTGTATTGTTGGGTTCTCTGTGTTTTTGATTGTATTGTTGGGTTCTCTGTGTTTTTGGTTGTATTGTTGGGTTCTCTGTGTTTTTGGTTCTGTTGTTGGGTTCTCTGTGTTTTTGGTTGTATTGTTAGGTTCTCTGTGTTTTTGGTTCTGTTGTTGGGTTCTCTGTGTTTTTGGTTGTATTGTTAGGTTCTCTGTGTTTTTGTTTGTCTTGTTAGGTTCTCTGTGTTTTTGGTTGTCTTGTTGGGTTCTCTGTGTTTTTGGTTGTATTGTTGGGTTCTCTGTGTTTTTGGTTGTATTGTTGGGTTCTCTGTGTTTTTGGTTGTATTGTTGGGTTCTTTGTGTTTTTGGTTGTATTGTTGGGTTGTCTATGTTTTTCGTTCTGTTGTTGGGTTCTCTGTGTTTTTGGATGTATTGTTGGGTTCTCTGTGTTTTCTGGGACGACAGAGTCTGAGATCCCCTCTGAACCACACAATGGTGCCCCTGAGTCTCTGCCCTGTTTGTTTTGGGCATTCTTTAGAGGCTGAGATGAACTCTCTGTAGCCCGCGGTGCAGTGGGTATACACATCGGCATGGGTCCAGCTTTCATGGAGTATGATTTGATCCAGATCGCTGGTGCTATTTATAAAATCTGGAGTTTTTGTTTTACATCCAAATGCTTCTTTCTCTCTCTCTCTCGCACTCTCTCTCTCTCTCTGAAGATTGTGGGAGGGGTTTGTGAGCTGTGTCGCCATTTACTTATATATTTACTTATTATATATTTATTAAACTTTTTTTTAAGCATTTTTTGTTATCATAATACTTTTTAAAGGTTTTTTTAGCCAGTGTGTGCCCAATGATGGACTCCCACTTCGGTGGGTTTGGGGAGCTAACTAGGCACCACGGTTTTAAAGTTTTTTCTGAAAATAATGATTCTGTTGAAGATGTGCTGCTTGCCGTGGGGCGGGTTTTTGGTTTTGAAAAGATCAAATCCCCCTCACGGATGAACAAAGCTATAGTCGTTTTCCTTAACCAAGAAAATCTGGTTAACAAAAGTGTGGAAGAAGGATTTATGTTGAATGATTTTTTGGTAACCGTAACACCATTATTTACTCCTCTTACCAAAGTAATATTGTCAAATATTCCCCCTTTTATTAATAATTCATTGATCGAAAGAGAGCTTTCAAGATATGGTAAAATAATGTCACCGATCAAAATGATTCCCCTTGGATGTAAAAACCCTGAAATTAAGCATGTCATGTCTTTTAGGAGACAAGTATTTGTACTGCTTGATAACCCGAATAAAACTTTAAATGTAGCTTGGCGTTTTAATATCGAGGGCAGGGATTATGTTGTTTTTGCCAGCACAGAGGTTTTTAAATGTTTTTCTTGCAGGGAACAGGGGCACCTTAAACGGACCTGCCCCAAGCTACAAACTGAAGCAGGGACAAGTAATAGTGGTGGTGACGGGGAGGTGGCCGGGGTGTTTCAGAGAGAGGAGGTGGAGGAGCTGCCGAGACCTGAGCCGCAGTCCCAGAGGAAGAGAGTGGATGAGCCGGATACCAGCGTGGCTGCAGCCGAAACCGGGGGATGACAAGGATGGTGTGTACACTACAGTTGGAAAAAAAAAGAAAACATCGCCTTCTGCTGCTGACCCAGCGGCGGGTGAGGACAAGTCTGTGTGGGGGCCTTTTATGGTCTCTCACGACAGTGGTGTAGGGTCTCAACCCTCCGCTGTGGTGGAGCTGAGTGCTGAGCTGAGTCAGTCTCACTGGCAGTCTGAGTGGAGGGGCAATGTATTTTAAGCCACGGTTCTAATTTTAGTGCTGGGGTTGCTGTTTTATTTTCTCCAGGATTTGGGGCGGAGATTTTATCTATTGAGGAGAGTGTTCAAGATCGACTTTTAAAAGTACAGATAAAACACGCTGGGATTTTTATTGATTGTGTTAATATTTATGCACCAAATGTTGGGGAGGAGAGGATTTTATTTTTTAAAAAGCTCAGTCAGATACTCAGGGCTTGCAGTACAGATAGTTTCCTCATTGTGAGGGGAGATTTGAATTGGACTATTGATTTTAATAAAGATAGAAACCACGGGGACCCCCATCCCCAGTCTATCAGCGAGCTGGCCGTTGTATTTAATACTTTTGACCTGGTTGACATTTGGAGGATTTTTCATCCCACAAGTAGACAATATACATGGATCAAATGTAATCAAAATCAGCTGTCAGGGGTGAGGCTGGATAGGTTCTATACTCCACAACAGCATATTAACAAATTCACTAAAAGTAGTATAGCACCCAGTAGCTTTTCTGATCATCATTTTGTTTCCGTCACTGTTTCACTACCAACCAAATCACATTCAAAATCATATTGGCACTTTAACAACAATCTGCTACAGGACAAAAGCTTCACTAATTATTTTAAATTGTTTTGGAAAAATTGGCAAAATGAAAAAAATAATTTTAGTAGTTTAAGATAGTGGTGGGATATAGGGAAAATTCAAATATAACTTTTCTGTCAGTAATACACACAAAATGTCACCAGGTCAATGGATGCAGTGGTCAGTGAGCTGGAGAGAGAGATTGTTGAGTTTGAGAGTTATCTGGCCAGCGAGAGCGATGGGGCGTATCTGGGCCTTCAGGAGAGGAGGCAGCTCCTGGGCAGCCTGTCGGAGAAGAAGGTGAATGGCTCTCTGCTCATAGCCCACTTTACTGAACTTAAAGATATGGATGCCCTCACAGCCTTCTTCTTCGGCCTGAAGAGAAAGACAGCATAGCGCAAGACAATGTGCTGTCTGAGGCTGCCCGGGGGGAGAGAGGTTTCCAGCCCTGCAGCCCAGAGAGACATGTTACAGTAAGCTTTAATATTGATTTCTACAAGGCTGAGGGCTGCGACCCAGGAGAGATGGAGCTGCTTCTCCAGTGTCTCTCCAGCCTGGAAAAGGAGGAGAGCAGAGGATTGTACACTCTGCTGGCATTCCCAGAGCTCACTGCGGCCGTGGCGCAGCTCTCCAAAGGGAAGGCTCCCGGACTGGATGGACTGCCTGCAGAATTCTATAAAAAGTTCTGGAGCTGTGTTGGTGTGGACCTGTACCAGGTCCTGCAGGAATGTATTAGGGAGAGAGCTGCCGCAGGGCAGTGATAACACTGCTACCAAAGAAAGGAGACCTCTGTGACATCAAGAACTGGTGCCCTGTCTCCTTGCTGTGCTCCGATTACAAACTGCTTTCCAAGGCTCTCGCTAATCGCCTAAAGACCAACACTGGATCAGTGGTGCACACAGACCAGTCATACTGTGTGCCCGAGAGATCAATTTTTGATCATTTGTTTTTATTAAGAGATCTTTTGAATGTATCCAAAGTCTATACCGTTGATATTGGTTTAATTTTGCTTGATTAGTAAAAAGCTTTTGATAGAGTTGAGCATGTGTATCTATTTCATGTTTTAAAAGCTTTTGGTTTTGGCCCTGTTTTTATTTATTTTATAAGACCCTTTATCACAATATTTTTAGTGTTGTGAAGATTAATAACGGTCTGACTGTCCCCTTCCCTGTGTAGAGGGGGATACGGCAGGGTTGCTCCCTCTCAGGGATGCTCTATGCCCTCTCTATAGATCCCCTGCCACATCAGCTGAGGGGGAAACTGCCTTGACTGGCAGTACCAGCTGCGTCCAATGCAACCCCTATCAAGCTCTCCGCATATGCTGACGATCTCTGAGTGTTTGTCACAACTGACCGAGACGTCGCTGTGCTGGAGTCATGCATTAGAATGTATGAAAAGGCAACCTCAGCACGAGTAAACTGGGCAAAAAGTGAAGCTTTTCTTGTTGGCAGCTGGGAGGGTACCCCCCCCCCCCCTCCATTACTGCCTTCAGTTTTAAGCTGGAACAAAATTGGAGTCAAACTTTTAGGTATTTATTTTGGAAATGAACAGTTCATGCAGCAGAATTGGGAGTGGATGTTGGACAGGGTGAAGTGGAGACTGCAGAGCTGGCAGTGGCTTCTCTCTCGGCTTTCCTTCAGGGGTAGGGTCCTCTTCATTAACAATCTTGTCGCCTCCATGCTTTGGCATAAGCTGGTGTGCCTGGATCCTCCCCTGGTTTTTTTAAATGAGATACAGAGATGTCTGGTGCAGTTTTTTTGGAGTGGGCATCACTGGCTCTGCCCGGCTGTTTTGTATCTCCCCCGTGAGGAGGGAGGTCAGGGGCTCATTGATATCCCTAGCAGGATGGCAGCGTTTAGGCTGCAAGCTGATTTTATTTAAATGGAATGACAAATGTTGGATCATTTTGTGTTTTGCACCAGTGTATTTATTTTTGTTTTGTTTAGGGTTCTTTTTTAAAGGGTGGCTTTATTTAGTTTTTATTTTGTATTCTATTTTATAGAATAAATTTATTTTAAAAGTCAAAGTCTCTCTCTCTCTCTCTCTCTCTCTCTCTCTCTCTCTCTCTCACTCTCTCTCTCTCTTTTTCTCTCTCTCTCTCTTAGATTTTTAGACAACAGTATTTAGTTTATATTATTGTTTTTTACTGTATTATGAACATGTATATCCCCTCTATTCGCTGGGTTATTGCACTTTGCTAATGCATTATGCCACTTAATATGAACCTTGCTGTTACCCGTTCGAAGTCTCACAACATATTTGATTGTCTTAAACATTCCATTTTAAACATTGTGTTGCTATTATCAGATTTTTACAATAAACAAACTTGTACTGCATTGATTTGTGTGAATTTCCGTGCCTCATCGCACCAGTGGCAGAGCAATAGCAGGTGCAGCTGGTGCAGCTGCACACGGACCTCCACGCTTAGAGGGCCCCAGAGGGGTTCCAAAGTTTTTATTTATTTATTTATTTGTTTGTTTTTAACAATGATAATATCCTTCGCATTTATATTTGCACATGTTACACATTGTATCACTGTAGCTGCTGGTGTGTGGTGCCAGTAATTCAGATTGTATCCTGCCTCATTTCAACAGGTATTGCTATTGTCTTAATTATCCTAATTTTTGCCCAAGGGGCTGGTGCAAGGAACATCTTCATGGAAGGTTTTGCTGTACTATTCAGCACAGACATTTGCAGTTATATTCTGTGTGCACGATTCATCGTTTAGACGGAAGCTGTTGGGTTCTGCTGCGGACACCAAAATAAACTACAGCAAATCAACATCCCTGCATTTCTGATTTAATAATAATAATAATAATAATAATAATAATAATAATAATAATAATAATAATAATAATAAATAAATAAATAAATAAATAAATAAATAAACAAACGGTTTCCTAGGTGAGACAATGTCTGCAGCTGTCTGTGCAGAATTGTGAATTCTTTAATCATTGTGATAGAGAATTGGGGAATCCTGGTAGGGTTAGTGATTAAACCTGTTCATTTATCATTAAAACATAGTGTAGTGTTGGATGTAAAGATGTACCCAAACTGAAATAAAGGTGAGTAGAAAACCTTCTTATTACATACTTTTTCATACATGCTAACATACAGACAATTAAATATAGATCAATATTGAACACTTGATTTGGTGTGTTTGATGTTTATATAAGGGTTAAATTAATGTCTGGGGGGGGGGGGGGGGGGGGGGTGCACCGTGGCCCATCTTCCTCTTCCTCCGCCACTACATCGCACTGAACTGACGTGGTCGCTCTAAGTTCTCTGATATTTTAGATTTGAATGTATTTGTGTTATTTCCGTACAACATGACCACCCCACCAACGCGTCTCCCACGAGGGGCAACATTTTCAATACCAGCCAATCATATCACATGATAAGAAGGATTAAGAAGGATAGAGAGAGAGAGAGAGAGAGAGAGAGAGAGAGAGAGAGAGAGAGAGAGAGAGAGAGAGAGAGAGAGAGAGAGAGAGAGAGAGAGAGACCATAAAGTCAGCCAGGCAGCTTATATGGTACATGCCGATTCCTGCCTTTCATCCAATTAATTATATGTAGGCTATAGCTATTCAATACAATATATGTGTGTGTAGCAGGGGGAGATCTGTGCTGACTCTGCTGGCGTGTTCACAGGGCTGCAGGAAGAGGGCGGCAGTCGTCCAACAACCGCCTGTGAGTCATGGCAGTGACACGGGGAGGTGGGAAAGTGGGTGTGTGGACTTTGCCCCTCTCTGAATGGCTGAGAGGCGAGTCTTGGGAGATTGTAGCCCTGTATAAAAAATGCTCTGCTGTTTCCTCAGGTCTGCCCTCTTAGATACGCTGTGTGTACGGAAGCGCTGGTCGAGGACCGAGAAACCAGCTGGGAGAAACACGGCAACGAACAAGGCAGAGAGTGACAGCGGGGAACCTTTGGGCAGACCCCGAAGTATTGTTTAGAGCAGGCAGGGAGCCGCTAGAGTAGGTCGGTGATCCGGGTCGTGCGGGTAGCGGCGACTGGGATAACGCTGAAGAGTGCAACACCATTTATTTGTATTTTTATTATTGTGTTATTTTTCCTTGTTCTTTTCGCCTTCTGTTTTCATTATTATTTCTTTGTGCACCTGCGAGTGCGCCTGCTGTGAATTCGTTTACCAACTTTGGTATTTCCGTGGTGCTGTCTATCATCGTTGATAGGCAGCCCACGGACAACAGTGCTTTCTGCCGGTGAAAAATAAGAACTGTCCTGAAAATGAAACTGGGCACCTGGGTGTTGTTCCAAGTACAACTGTTCCGTCTCCTGTGTCAGTGAATTACCCACCACCCTTCCACAATGTGGATAAGCAAATGTTCATGCATGTCATATGCAGACAGGCTAAAAGAATTGAATCTGTTCAGTCTTGAACAAAGAAGACTACGTGGCGACCTAATTCAAACATTCAAAATTCTAAAAGGTATTGACAGTGTCCACCCAAGGGACTTTTTCAGCCTGAAAAAAGAAACAAGGACCAGGGGTCACAAATGGAGATTAGACAAAGGGGCATTCAGAACAGAAAATAGGAGGCACTTTTTTACACAGAGAATTGTGAGGGTCTGGAATCAACTCCCCAGTAATGTTGTTGAAGCTGACACCCTGGGATCCTTCAAGAAGCTGCTTGATGAGATTTTGGGATCAATAAGCTACTAACAACCAAACGAGCAAGATGGGCCGAATGGCCTCCTCTCGTTTGTAAACTTTATTATGTTCTTATGATTACAATAACATCTTCAAGCTATGACTACAATTCTTACAATAATAAAATACGCAAGTATGGTATTTTTTAAAAAAAAATATATGATTTATTTAAAACATTACATTATTTGTCATGTATGCAGTATACCTGAACATGAACCCCAAATCATAACATCTTTCACTTTTACAGAAAACGAAGTGAAAACATGTTTAAAAATCTCAGCTCTGCCTTCTTGCCTTATTATGTTTGGCATATTAAATATGTAGACCTACGAACTAAATAACTCAGCTGAGGTGCGCCTTTTTAATTAATTAAGAAGGAGCTACAGGTTTGTTAATGTAGTTATTACATTCGCGGCATGTTTAGGTCTCGTGACTCAAACGTGTATTATGATTACGTTGCTGCCTGTGTGTTGCCAGCTTGTTGACCGCATGCTTGTCTCTAGTGTGTCTACTGCAAACTGCAAGGCAACACGCAGGCATTAAATGTGTTCCTCTTGTTGCCGTCAACAAGTCACCCGTGCGACCAGGTCTTTTGGTTTCTATTGGAGAAGATGGAAGGCATGGGAGATTCAGAGTACACAACCTTGACTTTATGAACAATTTTGTTTCATGGCACAACAGCGCCACCTCCTGGTAAAATATATCAGTTTGTGAGACGCTGCTTGTGTTTCAGTGGCAGGTAGTTTTTGTACATTGCTGGACGGGTTTCTGTCACTGTGGGAGTCAGGGCGCAGTAGTACACGGCTGAGTCTGTCACTTCAGTGTCTGTCAGTTTCAGAAACACGTGTTTTTTGTCTTTATCAACCTCTGCTGAGACTCGATGATCTTCCTCGTTAGCTTTAGTTACAGCCCCCGTTTCAAAGCAGATCAGCAGGTACTCCAAAGCCTGCCCGGGATACTGGCGATACCATTGTAAGCTGCTTACAGCACCCGTGTAGCTGCACTGGAGGCTCATATTATCTCCTTGTTTAACATTTTCCACACCGGATAGTGGAGTAATTGTGTTTCCGAAACCTCCTTCTGCAGATATAAAATAAAATAAAGAAAAACGTCTAAACTGTCATTTTCAATGTAGGCGCATGTCAATATTGCAGATTTACAGATTCATCTTGTTATTAAGTAAATGTACCTCTTTTTTAAGATAAGACGCCGACACTTTTTAACAAGTTATTTTGGAGCTCTTTTACTGTGTAAAGTCCATTAGTGTTGTAAAATGAAAGTCACACAATTGAAATAAGAAATTTTAAAGTACCTTAATTTAAGGTCTCATTGTCTTTCTTGGTCATCAGACTTACCTAATAGAAATGTACAGAACAGTAAAGTGATGAGCGCCATTCTCACCCATACCAGTGAGACAATACCAGAGGATCTGTGACAGCATTCCCCATGCGTGAGGTTAGGAAGCACTCTGGATGATGCTCTCAGCTGTGTATGATGTCACATTGAAGGCGTGTCAAACAGTTTGAGGTCATACCAGTAGAGTGTGTGCAGTGATGTTTGGGAGAGAGAGAAGCAAAAGCACGGAGATTAATACCAGCAGCTGCTGATGTGATTTTAATTTTATTTATTTTTTATTTTTTTATTACACTGTTGTGAATTACTTTTGAAAAACAAATACATCAGAAAGAGAGTCAGTTAAAGGGAGCTGCATACCAGAATGCACACAGTGATGCACAAACGATTTCCTCACCATGTTATCTGTATACCTGTCTATCTGTGTATGTCTGGTTTATTTGCAAACGACAGTCCCGATAACAATGCAAACAAGAATAAAAAAAGAAAATACATTTTAGGGTAATAAAGAGATTTTAGGGTTTCATCCGTTTTTAATTTACAATCCCTGTATAACTGCATTTGCTTTAAAGATCATTTTCAAATCTGATAATTACTACTCATTTGTTGTATAGGGTTTTTCCTCATCTTTTCTATTGACCGTGGAAACATGATTGCAGGCTATGTCAAGTTAGCAGGATGTTTTTGTATGAAGCTGTGTGTAGATTCTCACACTGTGGGGTTCAGCGCACAGAGGAACACCGAAGAGTCTGAAAGCAGCACTCGGGTTATCTGCAGATCGAATGTCTTCTTGTTGTTATCATGCTTCGCTGAAATTCGATTTCTGAATCTTGCTGGAACACTTGTAGCATCCATGTGTTCATAATATAGGATTTGGGGAGCTAGGTTGTGATTTTGAATGTACCAGAATAGAGATGGCTGCCTATCGTCTTTATAAGAGCAGGGTATAGTGGTATTTCCTTCTTCTTTTACTATTAGAACTGAAGACTGGTTCACTGACTGTCCCTGAGATGTTTCTAAATTAAAACACAAAAAACAGGATACAATTAATAATACAAATACGTGTTCATCAAGCAGTAAATAATGTATCTGAATCAATCATAATACCCGTTGAGACACAGAGAAGCAGGGCTGTGTATAGAACTCGGCGCATCATTGCATTCTCCGTGCTCCACTAGTGTCTCATGAACCCCTCTCTAGATAACGGGTGCGAATGAAAGAGCTCGTTTATAAACCTGAGCTGTACTTGGCTCAATGACACACCCCTTTCCAAGTTAGCCTATCAGCAGTTAACATATTGCTTAAACCATATTGAGCTGACCATGCAAACATAATGTGCCTACCTTGTGTAGTTTGTACGGTTTGCCCGCCTTTGGCATACAGATTTGTGTTGTATCTTAACTGTTTCATAACCTTGTGCCTAACACTGAGCGAACTTTAAGTCTGAGATGAGCAATGCGGGAAGGCAGTAGCGAGCCAGCTGTGGTGCTGAAATGTGGCGAGACGTGTACTAACAGTAAACCATGAATTGGTATAACCAGAACAATATAAAACCTGAGAACGACACTCTGCTGAAGAGTGGGTTTAAAATGAAGTTAGCCGCTGTTCATTTCAAATGCTTTGTATGTGTTTAAAATTAGTCGCTGGATATTAAAAGGTTTTTTAAGCAACGGGAAAAAAATATAATATTACAGCTAAGGACAAAAAAAAAAAAAAAAAAAAAAAAAAAGAAAGAAAGTTTGAAATTAACACATTTTGCTTCAGAAAGTCGAATGAAATCTTCCCCGTAATTTTACTTTAACATGTTGAATGACATACCACTTTGAAGTTTTCCATATAGCCTTCTTAACAAAAAACTGACAAATTGTAAAATGTGACATTTGGAAATCTAACATGAAATTCTGAACTACTAATATGGCTTCTGGTAGACTTTTGTGATATCATTTTGTAGTTTCTTTGATTACGTAATGTTAAATAAAACTCTAAATTATGTTCACACATATATCTATCTATCTATCTATCTATCTATCTATCTATCTATCTATCTATCTATCTATCTATCTATCTATCTATATATATATATATATATATATATATATATATATATATATATATATATATATATATATATATATATATATATATATATATTTAAAGTATGTGTCAATGCTCAAATTCTAGATGATGCAAAACTTTTGGCCATAGTTGTAATGTTGAGCTCAAATTGAACACACTTAATACAATTACTTATCAATTATTACTAATGATCATACATGAAAAGCAGTGATGATAATTAGTAATAGTTTTGTATTTAATTTAGTTGTATTAATTGCATTACATTTGAGGTCCACAAAACGTTTGTCTAAATAAACCAAGACATGACATTCTGTATTAAGATTTGTTAATATAAATATAGTTTGTGAGTCTCGCTGTGTACAAGTCTATCTCGACACATGAGAGCTGTGAGTCTCGCTGTGTAGAAGTCTATCTCAACACATGAGAGCTGTGAGTCTCGCTGTGTACAAGTCTAACTCAACACATGAAAGCTGTGAGTCTCGTTGTGTACAAGTCTAACTCAACCCATGAGAGTTGCATGACTGCGATGTTTGAACAAATGCAGGCACCTCCTCCTTCTGTTGCTCTGCTCTCATCCGTTGATAAACACTTTGAGACACTTTGCATTTGCTTTCAATGTCTTTTACCATGACTTCATATGCAGTTGTCAGTTAACAAGTGTTCATGCAATTAAAATAGAAACACTTGTTTAACCCATCTTTGCACAGCACAGGATAAAGCAATCCGGTTATTTCAGCTATGTATGAAGCTATTGTTCAGAAGTGCATGACCTAGTTAGCCATGCATGCATTCACTGGTGCAGAATTACATGAGAATGTGTTGAAAGGAATATACCTATGAATTGTTATTCACACACAGTGCTGTACTACAGTGCCACCTGGTGGTCACAGCTGCAGAATGTGTTTGACTCGCTCTCCAGGGTCATGACGGTACCACTGCAGGTATATGTTGCTGGAAGCTGAATGGGTATAATTGCAGTGTATTGTAACAGACTGGTCTTCTTGTGCATGTAAGGCAGCAGGCCATTGTGTAACAGAGTCTCGATCTTCAAAACTGGAACCTGTGGAACCGGAACAAGAGGTGATTTTAAGCTGCAACACAACCACGTGCGGTCAGAATTATCATTTTGTAAATTGTTATTATAAAGTGGCCTACGATGTAGCAGTACAGCGAGATATTGTACCTATAATTCCAAGAAGTGTGCACAGAAGAAGAAGCAGGTCCATGTCTGCAGGCACTCTGCAGTATTGAATTAGTGCAGTGATGGATATCGATGAGGGGTCTGTGTATTTGTCTGTTTAAACCTGTTATTCTAACTGAGATACTCAGTGCACTGCATGTGTATGCTGGCTCATCTCCTTTTTCTGGTCTGACCTGATTTTACTGAAATGACTGTTCTTTACAGCCACCTACTGGCTGACAATAACCTACGTTTGCTAATAAGTTCTATTCCAGAGCATTTGGTTAAAAGACTGATTGGCCTCTTTATTGTTATCTCAATATCTCAGGTTCTACTCTGGTCAAGCCCGTTCTATATATAGGGGCTGGTCATATGAACAAGGCAACAGATGGATCTGCTCAGCACCACAATGTATTTTTAATAACATGTACTGTGTAGACTAGGATAATCCTCGTTAGTACATCAGAAGATGTTTTGAAAAAGCAATGTACATGGGAATTTAAAATAATAATAATAATAATAATAATAATAATATAATAATAATAATAATAATAATAATAATAATAATAATAATAATCTCAGTTATTCAGGTCTACAGAACTCTGAACAGTTAATGTGAAGGTTTATTCATTTGCCTGTTTCATCAAGTGTGGATGTGTTGTTGTTGTATTCAGTGTTGGACTAACATTAAATGTTGCAATGATTGTTTGCTCTCCCATTATTATATTTGATGAATTAAGATGCTGCCAACATACTTGAGACCACAAGATGGCAGCATAGACATTTACAGTAACCATAATTACATTCTTTGTCTCAAACAGAAATTAAATATTACAGATATGGAACCAGTAAGAACAATGGTGTATATGCTGCAACACATAAGAACCACTACACATGACTTGAAACTTGGGGTCTACATATTTTGTTCTTCACCTTATTGCTTAAAATAGTTTTCTTGTTCATGTTGGTATCTACAGATTACCGCAATGAGGTTCAGACAACGTTAGTTTTACCATGGGGTCTGGAAAAGGTTAATTTAAAACATTAAACACTACAGGTGCTTGCCCGTTTAAAGCATTCACATTTCCAATGCAATGCTGAAGTGCAAAGAGCAGCAGGTGGTTGTTGCAGGGTGAGGTGTAGAGTTCCTGTGACTGTGACTGTGGGCCTTAGAGCACAGTAATACACTGCAGAGTCACTGCGCTCACACTGCTGTATTCTCAAAGGCACTGTTCGGCTGCTGGGGTTCAGCTCAGCTGAGAAACGGGCTGGAAACTCACTTGAAGGATCACTCAGATGCTGGTTGGTGTGCAGTATATATTCAGGAGATTTCCCTGGGCTTTGTTTATACCAGAATAGATAAGGGATGATGTCTGTTGTATTAAATTGACAGGTTAATATTGGTTCCTTCCCTTCTGGTGTCAATATCTCAGCTGGAGACTGTGCCACTGAATCTCCAAGACTTCTCTCTGAAATACAGTTCAATAAATCCATGTTAAAGATATAGAATATGTGTGTGCTCCTCTGTGAATAATGCAAGTATTTGAATTGAACCCAAGCTCTGCATACACACCTATCAGAATGAGCAGAAGAGCTGCAGTGAGAACACTGTGCTGCTGATTTCCTCGCCCCATGCTCGGTGCCTGTGTGAGTGCAGAATGAGGAGAGCTCAAGAACTGCAGTGTTGGAGGATGAGACAGAAGCTGCACACGTGACCGATGATGCAGGTGAGAACTATTCCACACTGAAGTGTTCACTGGAGACATGATGATATGAAACGACACAAGTGATGTGCACTTGAAGCAGCTGCAGTGTGAAGCAGGAATACCCTACGAAATAATAGCACTATAACATTTATAAGATGTAAATACAGTATAATCATAAATCTCGAAAAACTACTCACTTCTAAATCTTTTGTAGTCATTTTTGTATTACTTTAGTATAAATACATGTTAATTTGGATTCATATGTTGTTTTTTTTTTACTTTCTGTGAACGAATAGACACACATTTGCCCATTTTCCCATTGGAAATAGTGATATTTTGAAATATCGCTGTCCTGGTCACAAAGCAAAGTTGAGCAGCTGAGCCTTACTGACTGTTCTTTTGTTCTGGAGACTGCTGTCTGTATAGGACTGTTGGAATCCCCTGTTGTGATGGCTGAACATTGAGGAAGAAAAAGAACACTTAAGCAACAGTCAATAATAATAATAATAATAATAATAATAATAATAATAATAATAATAATAATAATAATAATAATCGTTCTTGTTGTGTTGAAATTACCTGGCAGGATAATAAACATACACATGATTAATGTATCCATTTTAGCTCAGTGCTGACTTATTTAAGAACAGAATAGAAAGCTTCTGTCTCTGTATTGATTCTGATGCTGTTCTCTTCACAATACTGCTCTGAAATATTCTTCTTAGAGGTTTTGAACATCAAATGTCTGTAACCAATCGGCAAAGAGAAACAGAAACATGTGATGTAAATGTGATGTAATCATGTAACTTTGTGGTTCATAGCTGTGGTTACATCTTGTTTTATCAACACCTTCATTAGCAGTTAACTGGATGCAAGTCAAAGAGGTTTCAATTCTTCACTGACTAACTGCAGTCACCCTATTCACTTTCCAATGAACCTTCCCAGAACTCAGGAAATCCAGCACTCACCACATTATAATGTGCACAGCGCTTACCCTTCTACAAAGAAGAGCTGTCACTGGAAATGCCATCAGCATTGTAATCATCAGTCTCTGTACACTCCAGGGTTTTTGTATGGGTAGGTTTGGCAAAGTGGCTGGTGATTGTGAATAGGTGTAGAGGTGATGCAGTGCAGAAGTAATCACAGACAATTGTAATCCTGTTTGGAAAGTGGTTTTATTTATAATCCGGGTCTGGCGCCCAAATAATAAATCGATGTGCATTGCACGGAGATGAAAACAGGGTTACAGTCCCAAACAATATCTTATCCACCCCACAATAATATGGCACACGGTCACCAGTCCTGGGTGCGTGCAGTCGTGCTCGTGGTGGGGGATAAACAATGTTATTTCGTGACTACTGGTGCAGTGATGATCAGGCTTGTGCTGGCCCAAGGAGACAGCTCCGGATACATATTAGCTGCCTGGTGATTCAATAAACACAGACTGTTACTAACAGACAGTACAAACAAACACAACACTCACGAATATTCTTTGACATTCTCTTTTTTTTATTTCTCCAGCAGTCACTATTGCAGCTCTCTCAGTCCTTCCAGGTTAAAGCGCAAACCCAAGCAAAGGAAAAGATTACTGATTCTCCAGCCCCTTTATGCTATTACGAATGACCCCCTGGCAAACGATTGCAGCTGATTTCATTGTTTGCAGCTGCTACCTCGTTTACCCTCCTGGTCAATACGTTCCTGCAACGGAGTCTCGCATTCATCCAGACTGACTAACTTTCTGACCCTGGAAATGAATTGTCAGGCCAGCGAGTTTCAGGACTTTCTCTTTCGCTATTTTGTGACCTCGCAGGTCGGGATGTAGATTTCCAACAAGAACTCATTATATTTCTGTCACAGTAGGGCACTGCTTTGTATCACTGTGCTGGTTCTATTGCACAGTAGTAGATGGCAGAATCAAAAACTGAAGGCTGTATTGTCAGGGAGCCAGTTTTAAATGAGGCTACTGCTGGTCTACCGCTGGTTTATATTTCCCTGAATCATCTCCATGTGTTCCTGAGCCCCAGGCTAGGTTGATGTATTTTAAACCCTGGTTGAGATCTTGTTTATGCCAGTGCATTGCATAAAAGCTGCTTCTATGATATCGACAGTTTATCTGAACTGATTCTCTTTCTGAAACTTGCTGTGAGTCAGGGCTTTGAGTCACCTGGTCTTCACTGTGCACACCTGAAACAAAAGAGAAGCTTGTGAATTAAATGCATGAATTCATGAATTCATAATATTGCTGGATCCAGTTTTACATATCTGACATAATTAGGCAAACAGTTAAATATTTAAACATTGTAACACGTGGAAAACACTATATCATGAGATAGTTTGTGAAGTCTTGGGCTTTCTAAATGTTTGTCATGAAATGCTCTTTTTTGTAAGACACAATATACTTCCTGTGGTAACTGTCAAACCAACCATCACAGTTCTTTCACCCTCAATTACCACAAGGTCATGTGATCAGAGACAGACACACAGCAACACAGAAGCTGATTTTTAAACTCAGAGAGAGCAAGTGACAGAGAGGGAAGGTTGAGATGGAATATTTTATTGTATTAATTAATAAGTAGATTTAAATGTATTTCTATGGATTCTTTCTTTCCATTGTATGACATGTTTAATCATACTGAGTGGTAGAGTCTTTTTTCATTCTCAAGTAATAGCTCCCATTGGAAGGTAAGTGAAGAGGAGCTGATAGTGCAGACTGTGGCAATCCAGTCTCTGTCCAAACCTTTCAGTTCTTCATGTTTGCAAATGGAAGCTTCTTGGTTTCATGGAGAAAGGTAATACAAAGCCAGTGTGTGCTATTGTGCAGTAGAATATTGAATTATTTTCTAAACTATAATGCATTGAAACAAAATGTCAGAGGAATGGCAGCAAAGTCCTCTTGGTGCACGGAAAAGAAAAGTTTTCTGAGGAGCAGCTGAGAGTCCTTATGGCTGAGGTCACTCAGCATGAAACAAAGTTATTTGGAAAAGCCTCAGCCAGCATCAATTATGCTACCAAAGAGGTCATATGGTCCTCTATAGTAGAGAGAGACAATGCTGTCAGTGTTACCAGGAGGACAGTCAACCAGGTGATGAAAAGGAGACATTCAGCTATTAGCTCTAGGATGACCTGCAGAGACGATAATGCCCCCGCATCCTCCGGCATCCCAATCAAAGTGACCCTGGTTTGAATATGCGGGTCTTCTCTGTCTTGCTCTGCGCCAAAGGTTTTCCTGCCTGTCCTCAACAAGAGCCAAGCGTCGCCACATCAGGAACTGCAAACAGCAGCCACCCTGACCAATGACAGGTTTCTGCAGGTGTGTTCTTTTATACAGCTCTTAATTACTCGCTTCTACATGGTTTGCAAGATGCTTACATCTCATTATAATGTTTACGCTGGCTTAGTATTGCAGATCCCCGTCCAATTCCATAGCCTTTTCTTCATTTGAATACATTCCAATATAATTTTGCCTGCAACATGGGTGTTTTGCAACCGCACATCATTTTGCATGTATCCTTACATCAGCCCCTTTATGTCCTGTGTTTGTATACACCCACATTTTTTGGGAAAAAATACCCGCATTTTTTTGGTCGCTGTTCATGGGACTCATTGGCCCTGGAACAATTTTTAAAGTGGCGGTGCTGAAAACCATTTAACAAAACTGAAACCCCTTGTGTAAGATGGAAGCCATGCGAAGCCAGGGGGTGCTTCCGCACCCCCAGGACCCCTAGTTCCAGCACCCTTGATGGGACTCAACTGGTCTGACATGGAACTGCATTGGGCTAAAGGGCTTGAGGGATGTATCTCTTAATTTATTTCAAATGATGTGCTATTAATGTATTGTCATCTCCTTACTGCCTGGTATGTGCCTTGCTGTTTCATGAGGGAGGCATTGTATGATTGTGAATATTGAGCTTCAAACACTAACAATTCATTGTCCTACACTGCCCCTAGTGGAAATTCATTTGAATTTCAAGGTAATTGAGAGATTTTATAATAGTCAACGAAGCCTAGAAATTAGCAGTCGTGTGAAATAAAATACAAAAAACAATCCATCAAGCTTGACGCAGTATCTGAAAACTATGGAGTGCCATTTGTGCCAAAACTATCCGGCCATTAGTTTGTCAATTCGTTTGTTAATTTGTCAATTTGTCAATATGTTTATCAATTTGTTTGTCAATTTGTGAATTGGGCAATTTGTCCAGTAATTCGTCCATAAATTAGTCAATTCATACAGTAATTCATAAACATATTTGTTAATCCATCTAATAACTCATTAATTAATTTGTCAATTCATTAATATGAAAGACTGTATGGACCTGCAAATCAACCAGACCAACTTCCCAACAAACAGACCAACTTCCAACTGTCAATCTCGCACCGTGCCAAAAACACTGCAACCTTTCTAGCCAATGGGAGAACACATTAATATTTTAATCCATGAAAACACAGTCTCACCTAAAACTGCTTCAGCCAATAATATTTAGAAGGGCGTTTCAAAAGATATTCTATTTAACAAGATACTCGACTCCGCTGCTTTTCAATGGAGACTTCTGTCTCACTGCGTGCAAAGCATTGTGCTATATAGAGTTAGGCAAAAATATTCTATGGAGAGTCAGTGCAGGTGTACAAAATGTTGCTGGATTTCGCCATGTTAAAAAAAAAAATGCCAGTAGTTTGTTTACTGTACTATATTGCTGTACTAATATTTTATGCTGTAATGTTATGTATTTCTAAAGTAACCAGTGTTACTGGACAGTTAAATGCATGTTTTTAACATGGCGAAAACCAGCAACATTTCGTACACCTCCTTTGACTCTCCATAGATTTATTTTTTGTCTAACTCTCTATATACAACAATGCTTTGCGCGCAGAGACAGAAGTCCCCCATGAATACACTATGTAACACAATTTTTGTTCCTGGGTAGTAAGTGTTATTTCCTAATTACTTATGCCTCAAAAGTATAGAAAATGGCTATTATTCCCCACAAACTTTGCTTTTCTGACCAGGACAGTGATATTTTGAAATTTACCTATTTCCAATGAGAAAACGGGCGAATTTGTGTCTTTTCGTTCACATAAAGTCAGAAAAATAAAACATGTGAATCCAAATTAACATGCATTTATACTAAAGTGACACAAAAATGACTACAAAAGATTTAGAAGTGAGTAGTTTTTAGAGATTTACGATTATACTGTAAATCACTTTCACGAATCAGCCCCCAAATGTATTCCCCCATCATGTTCTCTTTATACTGTCCTTGGTAGCGGCGTTCAAAGTCCAGTATATCCTGGTGGAAGCACTCACCTTGCTCCTCCGAGTACGCTCCCATGTTCTCCTTGAATTTATCAAGATAAGCATCAAGGATATGGACTTTGAGGGACATCCTACAGCCCATTGTGCCATAGTTCTTCACCAGAGTCTCAACCAGCTCCACATAGTTTTCGGCCTTGTGATTTCCCAGGAAGCCCTGAACCACTGCGACAAAGCTGTTCCAAGCCGCTTTCTCCTTACTAGTGAGCTTCTTGGGGAATTCATTGCACTCCAGGATCTTCTTTATCTGTGGTCTGGTGAAGACACCGGCTTTGACCTTTGCCTCAGACAGCTCAGGGAAGAAGTCTTGAAGGTACAAATTGTTTCATAAGGCCCAATTTGATGTGCAGTGGTGGCATCAGCACCTTCCGGGGGTCCACCAGTGGCTCCCACTTGACGTTGTTCCTCCCAACAGAGAACTCGGTCCTCTGTGGCCAGTCCCACCTGTGGTAGTGTCCCTGCTGTCCCAAAGGCAAAGATAGCAGGGAAACTTGGTAAAACCGCCTTGGAGACCAATCAGGAATGCCACCATTATGAAGTCTACTATGACCTCCCAGCTGTACTCCTCATACTTCAAGGCGTCCAGCAAGGTCTTGATGCTTTTGTAATCCTCTTTGAGGTGCACCGAGTGAGCCAGGGGAAGAGACGGGTACTTGTTACCATTATGGAGCAGCACAGCTTTGAGGCTCCTGGATGAGCTGTCAATGAAGAGGCGCCACTCATTCTGGTTACAGGCGATTCCGATTGCCTCGAACAGACTGGTTACATTGTGGCAGAAGCAGAGCCCATCTTGACGGGTGAAGAAGCTGGAAAAAGGTTGGTGACGTTTCCTCTGATCTGTGACTTGCACACTTTCATCCAACAAGTTCCACTGCTTTAGCCTAGACCTCAAAAGCTCGGCACTGGACTTGGTGAGACCAAGATCTCTAATCAAGTCATTGAGGTCTTTTTGGTTGGGGTAGTATGGGTTTCTCTCCTCAGCTCCACCTCTGAAATTGTCATCTGGATCTACAACGTCTTCCTCGCTCTCTGACTTGCTGCTCTCTTCTAAAGACGGCTGCTCTCTCTCTGGAGGAGTGGGTACAGGGAGCTCATGGCAGTGTGGCACCGGGGCGATGGATGAAGGAAGGTCCGGATACGTGATAGCAGGTGCATTCTTGCCAGTCCGACGTTTGGAAGGGTCCACCATGCAGAAGTAGCAGTTGCTTCAGTGGTCAGTGGGTTCCCGCCAAATTCTTGGGATAGCGAACTTCATGGCTCTCTTTTCCCCTCTGTACCATCCTACAAAAATACATTTATTTCACCATTGACTAATGTGTAAGAGATTCTCGCAACATTTTTCATATATGATATATTTCTTCAATAGCATTGAAAATTGTAAAACATTTTAAAATTAAAAACTTTTACAATTTTAAAAATTTTAACAAATTTTATAACATAAAATTCCGAGCAACAATTGTCCATCTTACCTTCCAGAGTTTTTTTGCAGTGCTTGCAGGTGAAATGAGGTGCCCAGGGTTTGTGTTGATCCCCGACAGGCATGCCGAAATATGCCTTGTAGGCCTCACACATCTTAACAGATGCTTCCATGGAGTACTTTTTCGCTCTTGTCTTGATAAATTGGCCGCAGACATAGCAAAATGCGTCTGCCGGATGCTTGCAGCCTCTTGATGCCATCTCAGAAAAATGCAGGTATGTATCCTAAATGTTAAATCTTGTAATTAGATTTATAAATTATATCTGAATGTACAGATAGCTTCTACACAGAACACAGGCTGCACTGTCATCTTCACCAGCGAGACTCACTCAGCAGGCAGCAGGAGGTTTTTGTATGAAGTGATATAGAGACTCTCACAGTGTGGCACTCAGAGCACAGAAGTATGTGGCAGAGTCAGACAGCACAGCCACAGTGATATTCAGATGAAAGGTCTTCTCTGTCTTGTCATGAAGTGCAGAGAAACGATTTTGAAACCTTGACAGAATGTCCTCCTGAGAATGTTCGCTGAGAATGAGCTGCGAGGCTTGATTGGGATCCTGAATGCACCAGAAGAGAGCATTGGGGTTATAGCCGACTGCTATATCATATTTACAATGTATTGTGATATTCTGAGATTCTTTAATGAGAGTTAAAATCGAAGGTTGAGTCACTGTATCTCCCTGGATCATTTCTAAAAGAGGAGACAGAAAGATAATCATTGTGAAATTAGAATGAAATAGACTCGATACAAGTTGCATTACAGTAAATATACAGATAAATAATCATTACAACCACAAAGGAAATACATAGTTATGCTGCCTATATGTTAACAAACTGTAAAATGCTGGAAGAGATTCCAGATAAAGTAATACGAAAGACATTGCCACAATCTTGTCAAAGGCTGTGTGTAATTGTGTAGCAGTTTATTTACCTGTGATTAAACAGGTAAATACGTAAAAAAACGTAAAAACAGAGCATTCCTTTTCCATTGTCAAAACTTACAAACGACAAACCTCACTCCATTGCCTGCTTCAATCTGCAGCTGAAATTGTGAGGAATCCGTTTCTATAGCAGTGATGTCATAAAACCAGTGCCCCGCCCCCTAAACAGTGCAACACTTTATTGCGTCATCACTCTGTTTCGTTCACGTAGTCTGTTCTGTCTCAGAAGTGCAACAAAAATTTATTTTGATCAGTTGAATATGTCTATAAAATATACGAGCTTTCGAGACCACAGTGGAAACTGCAGGTAAAGGAAGATCCTCATTCAGGTTAGTTCAGTCTCAGACAATTAAAAAGAACACAACTCACATACAAAGGAATCTGGAAAACAACACTGTATCACAGAGGTGTTGTCATAGCATTTTATTGTAATGGGGACCATTGCTTTCAATTGGATTGGAAATATTGTACTGATATTTACATTGAAGCATGCCTCAGGTTTTTATGTAAGAGTAATCTATAGATTATTAAAGTCTATTTTTAGATTAGCAAAAATTTAACTAAAATAAATAGGTATTTTATTCTAATTTTGTGAGATATTGTTGGTGTCGGGCTCACCTAATTGTCTGCCTCTAGTTCCATTACCGGTTTATGTAAATAGCAAAGCTATGGTACTTGTTAATAGTGTGAGTTTAAGCCGGATATACAGACAAGCTTAGATGC